>NC_081575.1:12863705-12912655 GCF_022355385.1 Mustela nigripes
CCAAATGCAGAATAAACATGTGAGGGAGACAAGATGAGAATGAAGCTGACTATGATTGCAACTAGGTCAAATCTATTAATATGTGATATTTATGTCTCTGCATGGTTGAAGCTGCAAATCCTTTTGCATAACATTTCCTCTTGCTTTGATAGAAAATTTCTCACTCAAAATACTTCAAAACCATCATTTAAATTTTTGTCACCCCTGAAAATTTCATTTTTAAATGGAGCACAATGTTATCATGCTGAAATAGATGTCATTGGATTACATCACTTCACATGGTGTGAAACTCTGTCTCTCTAGAATGAATTTCACTGCTGCATATCAGAAATGTGCCTGTGAACTTGGGTTGGGGTTAGAGGACACATCTAATGAGGACAAGGTCACATGTTCAGTCTCTGTAAAAGTATTAATTCAGTTATGTTCTCTGGCCACAGACTGTACCCCAACCCCAGCCAAAAGACCCTTGGGGTCAAGAGAATCCAGGAAAGAGAGGAGATGACTCTGTAAACCCATCCCCCATGACTAGAGAGATGAAGAGCACCCATTTTGTACTTTCTCAATATCAGTGTTGGAGAGAACCTCAGAGCTCTTCTTTTTTTTCCCCATCTGATGTACTCTAATTTTGTCAAGGGCTTATTCAGTCTCCTCTTGAATACCTTTAGTGACAGAGAGCTCATTGCTTCTCTGTGCCACTCATTCAATCTTAGAACAATTCTGATAAATTCTTTCTTATGTGAATTACAACTGTCATTTTGCAAACTGGTCTGAGGCCTTCCATGTGGGATCAAAAAATACTCCAAGCCAATCCTTTGTAAGTTGGGAAACAGCAAAAGTGTTGAAGTAGGGACTTCTGCCTTTATTCCATATTGCCATCCTTACTGGTTTACGTCAGCAGGGAGAGTCCTTGCTTATAGAAGCAAGCATTTAAGCGAAGTCTTTTTTACCTTTATATAAAGGACTTGGCATATAGGATGTGGGAAGGGAATTTTAATTCCCTTCCAGGTCTTGAGGTCAGCTTCACATACAGCATACAGCTGGATAATACAAAATGGATCACCAGGGAGACATCCATCAACCCTCAGCCTGTAAAGAATATTGCAGTGGAACGCTGCCTCCAGGCTGGGCATTTGGGAAATGAATGGGTGGTCCATACCAGTCTGTCTGTGCTTCTCTGAAGAGCCTAGCAGGGAGACCTTTGAATGATAAGGTTGACTTTTTTTTTAAAATTTCTTTTCAGCATAACAGAATTCATTGTTTTTGCACCACATCCAGTGCTCCATGCAATATGTGCCCTCCATAATACCCACCACATGGCTCCCCCAACCTCCCACCCCCTCACCCCTTCAAAATCCTCAGGTTGTTTTTCAGAGTCCATAGTTTCTCATGGTTCACCTCCCCTTCCAATTTCCCTCAACTCCCTTCTCCTCTACATCTCTCTATGTCCTCCATGTTATTTGTTATGCTCCAAAAATAAGTGAAACCATATGATACTTGACTCTCTCTGCTTGACTTATTTCACTCAGCATAATCTCTTCCAGTCCCATCCATGTTGCTACAAAAGTTGGGTATTCGTCCTTTCTGATGGAGGCATAATACTCCATAGTGTATATGGACCACATCTTCCTTATCCATTTGTCTGTTGAAGGGCATCTTGGTTCTTTCCACAGTTTGGTGACCGTGGCCATTGCTGCTATAAACATTGGGATACAGATGGCCCTTCTTTTCACTACATCTGTATCTTTGGGGTAAATACCCAGGAGTGCAATGGCAGGGTCATAGGGAAGCTCTATTTTTAATTTCTTGAGGAATCTCCACACTGTTCTCCAAAGTGGCTGCACCAACTTGCATTCCCACCAACAGTGTAAGAGGGTTCCCCTTTCTCCACATCCTATCTAACACATGTTGTTTCCTGTCTTGCTAATTTTGGCCATTCTGACTGGTGTAAGGTGGTATCTCAGTGTGGTTTTAATTTGAATCTTCCTGATGGCTAGTGATGATAAAGTTGACTTTTAATCCCCCCAGATTACATGTATTCATTCATTCATCCATTCAGAAAGTATTTATCGAGGGCCTTCTGTGCCCTAGCTGTTAGGGATACAGTGTTGAGGAAAACAGACAGGGCCAACTGAGAGAAATAGACATTAAACAAATAATCACACACAGTAATGTGTGAGTCCAAGCCATGATTAGTGGGAGAAATGAAAATTACAGATTATTTTCAGAGCCTATAACAGGTCTGACTTAGTAGAGGATTTCAAGGAGGGTTTGCCTGATGTTTGAATTAACATATGAAGGATGAATAGGAATTAACAGTAAATGGTGCAGAGATGGGGAGTCTAGACAGAGCCAATAACCTCCTCAAATAGAGAAACTGAATCTTCATTCATTGGTGGTGAGGATGTGAAAATTGTATAATCACTTTGGAATCAGTTCATTAATTTCTTAACATAGGACTCAGCACTCCCACTCCTAGAAATCTACCAGAGATAAATTGAAAACATGTTGCACACAAACACATGCATTCAAATGTCCATGCCACTTTATTCATAATGTCTTAAAACTGAAAGTTGCCCAAACAACTATTAATACATATGTAATAAAAATAAAATGGGGCATATTTATACGATAGAGTATTGTTTTTCAATTAAAAGGAATGAACTATGGGCACATGAAATGACATAAATGAACTTGAAAAATATTGTGATAAGTGAAAGAATTTAGGTACAAAAAATTGTGTCATTGTGTATGGTTTTCCCTAATTGAAATGCCATGAAAAGGCATATTTAAAGAGACCTGAAACAAATCAGTGGTTGCCTAGGGGTTGGATTAATTGTAAAAGGTTATAAGCAAACTGTTTGAGGTGATGCAAAGTTTCTAAAACTGGATTATGATTCTGGTTATAAAACACTATAACCTTACAAGGGCATCTGGGTGGCTTAGTTGGTTAAGCATCTGCCGTTGGCTCAGGTCATGATCCTGGGGTCCTGGGATCGAGCTCTGCGTTGTTTTCCTTGCTCAGCCAGGAGCCTGCTTCTCCTTCTCTGTCTGCCTGCCACTCTCGCTGCTTGTGCTTTCTTTCATTCTCTGTCAAATAAATAAATAAATCTTAAAAGAACCTCTATAACCTTACAAAAGTCATTTTTAAATGCTTACAATAGATGAATTTTGTGTTACCTAAATTATACTTAATACAAGTATTAAAACTAAAATAATCACTTTTATAATGGCTGACAGAAGCCCAGCCTGGGAAGCACATTTGTCCCAAAGAGCCTGGAGACTCCCTTCCCCTGATGTGGCAGCAGAGCAGATAGGAAGACCTGGAAAAAGGAACCTAGTCAACCGCAAATATCTAGATCTTAGAAACCTCCTTATCCTCATAGGTAAAAAATTCTTTACCTTTCCCCACCAGAGGCACCAGAGCAGTTAGAGGCATCAGTAAGGGCATCCCAGCATACCCTTCCATTCTCCCACTGAGAACACCTCGCAGCCTGACCTTATGGTAACCCTTCTGTTCACCTCTTCATCAGTCAGCACTAGAAGGAAACACAGGGAGCCCCAGTAGCACCAGATAAATGAGGTGGCCCAAAATAATACCACAAAGTCTCTGAAAACAAATTGCCATTGGAAACACAGCCCACAAAATTAGGCCAAGACCAGTGTGTTAAACTCAAACAGGATGACTGCCTGCTGAAATAAAAGAATTAAATAGTTCTCAGAGTGTCCTAACATAATGAACAAAATGTTGAAGATGAACTTGAAAACCACCCATCATAACAACCAGAAAATCACAACTTGAATGAGAAAAAAGAATCCACTGATGCCAACACTGAGATGAATCAAATGTTGGAATTATCTGACAAGGATTTCAAAGCAGCTACCATAAAAATGCTTCTGCAATCAATTGCAAATTCTCCTGAAACAAATGAAAAAAAAAAAGAAAAGAAAAGAAAATCTCAGCAAAAAAAAAAAAAAAAAAAAGTCGTGTAAAAGAACCAAATAGAAGTTAGAGTACTGAAAATTTCAACAACTGAAATAAATAGCATACTGAATGAGCTTAATAGTACATTGGAGATGACAGAGGACATAAACTTGAGGAGCGACTAATAGAAGCCTCAACAACAGAGAGAAAATAGACTGAAAGGAGACAGAGCCTCAGGGGCCTATGAGAAAATAAAATATTCCAACATTTGTATAATCAGTGTCTCAGAAGCATAAGAGACAGTGAGGCTGAAAGAGTATTTGAATTTGAAGAAATGATGCCTGAAAAGTTCTAATTTAGCAAAAGACACAAACCTATAGACCCCAGAAGCTGAGTGAACAATAAATAGGAAAACTAAAGAAAAATGATAAGACACATCCTAATTAAACTTTTGCAAAATAAAGACAAAAAATCTTGAAAGCAGCCTCAGTGAAATGACATATTACCTAAAAGAGGATGCCATTTCAAAAGTATATTTCTGATCTGTAAACATAAAGGCCAGAAAGAAGTGACACAACATTTTTCAAGCACTGAAAGGAAATAACTGTCAATAAATTCTGTATCCATTGAAACTGTCCTTCAGGAATGAAGAGAAAATAAAAACACTTTCAGGCAAAGGAAAACTAAGAATTTTTCACTAGCAGACTTACCATTAAATATTAACTAAAAGAAATTCTTCCTACAGAAAGAAAATGATAAAAGAACAAATTTTGAAGCATTAGGAAGAAGGAACAATGAAAAGAGCAGAAATATGGGTACTTACAATAGACTATCCATTTTCTCATGAGTTTTATAAACCATATTTGTAGATGAAAACAAATATTATAACACTAATACCCAAAACAATATTTAAAAGTGAGGAAGGTAAATAGACCTAAGTAGAACTGAAGTTTCTACACTTGAAATGGTAGAAAACTGATTCTAGTAAACTGTTTTAAAGCATATATTTATGGTAGCCACCACTGGAACTTCCACCATCACAGCCACCACCACCAGAACTGCTAGAAGTAAGGGTCAAATTCAATTACCTCTAACATTGAAAAATGGGTTAATGTACTTGAAAAAGTACTGTCGTGACTTTATCAACATATTCAAGCACCTGTGATGCATTTCTCTTGTGGATGGATGAAGCCTTGCCCAACTCTGTCCAATTTCATGTTCTCTGCAGCTTATGTTGAGAAACAAATCAAAGCACACCTACTTAAAGTTCCACACACTCCCCACTACAAGCAAGGAGGAACTCTGTAGAGGAAGGACCAGTGGGAAAGAACCAAAACAATAGCAGAGTGTACACAGCATACACCAGAAACATTTCCTGAAGTTTTTTTTTGTTGTTGTTTTCTTTTCTTTCCCCCTTCCTTTCTTTCCTGGACAAAATGATGAGACAAAGAAACTTATCACAAGAGAAAGAACAGGAGATAGTACTCATCGCCAGGGATTTAATCAATATGGATATAAGTAAGATGTCTGAATTAGAATTTAAAACGATGATTATAAAGACACTAACTGGTCTTAAAATAAAACCCTAAAAGACTTTAGAGAATCCTCACTGTTGAAATAAAAGAACTAAAATTTAGCCAGGCCAAAATTAAAAATACTGTCTCTAAGATACAGTCCCAAATGGAGGCTATAAAAATGAGGATGAATGAGGCAGAAGAGAGAGTCATTGATATAGAAGATAAAATGATGGAAAATAAGGAAACTAAAAAGAAGAGAAAAGGAAAACTACTGGACCACAAAAGGAGACTTAGAGAACTCAGCCCTTCCATAAAATGAAATATTTGGATACTAGAAGTTCTAGAAGATGAAGAGTGGGAGAGAAGGGCAGAAGATCTATTTGAAAAAATTATAGCTGAGAACTTCCCTAATCTGAGGAAGGAAACAGATATTCAGGTCCAGGAGGCACAGAGAACCTACCTGAAAATCATTAAATAAGTCAACTCTGTGACATATAATAGTGAAGCTTACAACTTCAAAGATAAAGAGACAATCCTGAAAGTACCTGGGGACAAGAGGTCTTTAACTTACAAGGGTAGAAATATAAGGCTGGAAGCAGACCTGTCCACAGAGACCTGGCAGGCCAGAAAGGACTGGCAAGGTATATTCAATGTACTAAATGGGAAAAATATGCAGCCAAGACTACTTTATCCAGCAAAGCTGACATTCAGAATAGAAGGAGAGATAAAGAGTGTCAAGGACAACAAAAATGAAAGACATTTGTGAACACTGAACTAGCCCTGCAGGAAATATTAAAGGGGATCCTTTGAGAGCAGGGAAAGCCAAAAATAAACCAGAAAGGAACAGAGATAATCTGTAGGAAAAGTGACTTTACAGGTAATACAACAACACTAAAGCCATATCTTTCAATAATTCTGAATGTAAATGAACTAAATGCTCCAATCAAAAGACAATAGTGTATCAGAATGGATTAAAAAAATAGACCTATTGATATGCTATTTACAAGAGACTCATTTTAGACCCAGATACCTCCAGATTTAAAGTGAGGGGGTGGAAAAATTATTTACCTTGCTAATGGACATCAAAGAGAGCTGGGGTGGCAGTCCTTATATCAGACAAATTAGATTTTAAACCAAAGCTTATAATAAGAGATGAGGAAGGATACTATGTCATACTTAAATCCAATAAAAAGATCTAACAATTATAAATTTTTATGCTGATAACATGGGAACAGCCAAATATATAAGCCAATTAATAACAAAATTAAAGAAGCTCATTGACAATAATACAATAATAGGGGACCTTAACACTCCACTCACAGCAATGGACAGATCATCTAAGCAGAAGATAAACAAGGAAACAAGGGCTTTGAATGACACACAGGCCCAGATGGACTTAACAGATACATATCCAGAGTATTTCAGCCTAAAGCAGCAAAATACACATTCTTCTTGAGTGCACATGGAACATTGTACAGAATAGATCACATACTGGGTCACAAATCAGGTCTCAACTGGTACAAAAAGATTGAGATCATACCATGCATATTTTCAGACCACAGTGCATTAAAACTTGAAGTCAACCACAAGAAAAAATTTAGAAGGACCACAAATGGAGGTTATAGAGCATCCTACTAAAGAATGAATGGGTCAACCAGAAAATTAAAGAAGAATTAAAAAATGCATGGAAACAAATAAAATGAAAACACGAAAATTCGAAACCTTTGGGATGCAGCAAAGGCAGTCCTAAGAGAGAAGTATATAACAATACAGACCTTCCTCAAGAAACAAGAAAAGTCTCAAATATACAACCTTACCTTACACCTAAAGGAGCTGGAAAAAGAACAGTGAATAGAGGCTAAATGCATCAGGAGAAGAGATAAAATATAGATTAGAGCAGAAATCAATTATCTAGAGATAGGATAAAAACAGTAGAACAGATCAATGAAAGTAGGAGCTGGTTCTTTGAAAGAATTAATAAGATTGATAAACCCCTAGGCAGTCATATCAAAAAGAAAATAGAATGGACCCAAATAAATAAAATCATGAATGAAAGAGGAGAGACCACAACCAACACTGAAGAAATACAAAGAATTACAAGAGAATTATAAGCAATTATGTGCCCACAAATTAGGCAATCTGGAAGAAATAGGTGCATTCCTAGAAACATATAAACTACCAAAACCGAAACAGGAAGAAATAGAAAACTGGAACAGACCCATAACTAGCAAAGAAATTGAATCAGTAATCAAAAATGTCCCAACAAACAAGAGTTCAGGGCCAGATGGCCTCCCAGCAGAATTCTCCCAAACATTTAAAGAAGAATTAATACCTATTCTTCTGAAACTATTTCAAAAAAATATAAAGGGAAGGAAAACGTCCAAATTCATTATATGAGGCCAGCATTACCTTGATCCCCAAACCAAAGACCCCATGAAAAAGGAGAAATACATATGTGCTATGGTGAGTGCTGTGAAATGTGTAAACCCGGTGATTCACAGACCTGTATCCCTGGGGCTAATAATACATTATATGTTTATAAAAAAAATAAAAAAAAGAAATACAGACCAATGTCCCTGATGAACATGTATGCAAAGATTCTCACCAACATACTATCCAATAGAATCGAACGGTACATTAAAAGGATTATTCACCACAACTAAGTGGGATTTATTCTGGACAGTAGGGGTGAGGATGAAGAAAGACACCGCTCTCCAGAGGCAAGAGAAACAAAAGCAAAAATGAACCGTTGGGACTTCATTAAGTAAAAAGCTTTTGCCCAGCAAAGGAAACCATCAACAACACTAAAAGGCAACCTGTGGAATGGGAGAAGATATTTGCAAATGTCTTATCAGATAAAGAGCTAGCATCCAATTAAGAACTTATCCAAATCAATATTCAAAAACCAAGTTATCCAATCAGAAGATATGAACAAACATTTCTCCAAGGAAGACATACAAATGGCCAACAGATACATGAAAAAAAAGTTCCACATCACTTGGCATCAGGGAAATTCAGGCCAAAACCACAATGAGATACCACCTAACCCCAGTCAGAATGGCTAAAATTAACAGTTCAGGAAATGACAGATGTTGGCGAGAATGTGGAGAAAGGGAAACTGTCTTGCATTGTTGGTGGGAATGAAAACTGGTGCAGCCACTCTGGAAAACAGTATGGAGGTTCCTCAAAATGTTAAGAATAGAGCTAGGACCCAGGAATTGCACTACTAGGTATTTACCCCAAAGATACAAATGTAGTGATCCAAAGGGGGCACCTGCACCCCTTAGAGCAACAATGTCCACAATAGCCAACTGTGGAAAGAGCTGAGAAGTCCATCAACAGATAAATGGATAAAGAAGATGAGATACACACACACACACACACACACACACACACACACATATGCACACACACTGGAATATTACTCAACCATCAGAAAGAATGAAAACTTGCATTTGCAACAACATGGATGGTATAGAGGGTATAATGCCAAACAAAATAAGTCAGTCAGAGAAAGACAAACACCATATTTCACTCAAATTTGGAATTTAAGAAATAAAACAGATGAGTGTGTGTGGGGGAATGAAAAATAAAATGAGATGAAAATAGGCAAACCATAAGAGTGAATTCTAGGAGACAAACAGGGTTGCTGGAGGGGAAATGGATGGGGGGATGGGGTAATTTGGTGATGGGCATTAAGGAGGGCACTTGATGTAATGAGCACTTGATGTAATGATCAATAAAGTACATGCAAGTGATGAACCACTGAAATCTACCCCTGAAATTATACAGCATATGTTAGCTACATTGAATTTAAATAAGGAGTTACCATGCTCTCTTGGTGATCACAGCTTTGTAATAGAGCTTGAAGTCACACAATGTGATGCTCCCAGCTTTGTTTTTCTTTTTCATCATTCCCTGGGCAATTCAGAGTCTTTCCTGGTTCCATACAAATTTTAGAATTTTTTGTTCTAGCTCTTTGAAAAATGCCACTGCTATTTTAATAGGAATGGCACTGAAAGTGTAAATTGCTCTGGAGAGGATAAACATTTTAACAATGTTTATTATTCCAATCCATGTGCATGGAGAATTTTTCCATCTTTATGTCTACCTCAATTTCTTTCATAAGTGTTCTGTAGTTTCTAGAGTCCAGATCTTTTATGTCTTTAATTAGGTTTATTTCCTTTTTTATTTAATTTTTTTTAAGACTTTATTTATTAATTTGTGTGATAGAGAGATCACAAGTAAGCAGAGAGGCAGGCAGAGAGAGAGGAAGGGAAACAGGCTCCCTGCTGAGCAGAAAGCCCGATGTGGGGCTCGATCCCAGGACCCTGGGATCATGACCTGAGCTGAAGGCAGAGGCTTTAACCCACTGAGCCACCCAGGTGCCCCTAATTAGGTTTATTTCTAATAGCTAAAATAGTGCTGAGAAGGATATGTATAGAGTCAAATGCTTGAATTACCAATGAAGACATGTCTCAAACCAATAACCTAAAGCCCCTACCTCAAGAAACTGGAAGTGAAGAGCAAAATATAACCAAAGGAAGAAGAAGAAGGAAATGATAAGATCAGAAATCCATGAAATGGACAATATGGAAACAGGGAATATGAGTGATGCAAAAAGCTGATTCTAAACAAATCAATAAAGTTGATAAATTGATCAATTGAAAATTGATCTCTCGCAAGACTGATGAAATTAAAGACAAATCATTAACATCATGGATAAACTAGGTGATATCATTATAGATTCTATAACCACCAAAAAGATAATAAGGGAATACTAGGAACAACTTTATGTCAATTAATCTGAAACACTAGAAATGGACCAATTCCCTGAAATCAGAATTCCAGAGACCTAAGGTGAAATTGATAATCTGAATGGGCCTATAACCATTACAGAAATTGAGTTCATAATATAGAAACTCTTGAGGAAATAATTTCTAGGTTTCACTGGGAATTCTACTAAAGACTTAAAGAATTACTAACAATTTTATGTAATCCCCCCACAACAAAGAAAGGGAGGAATTACTACCCAGTATATATATTTTTAAAAACAGACATTTATTTTTCATAGTTCTTGAGTCTAGAAGTATAAGATCAAGTTTCCAGTAGATTTGCTTTTTGGTAAGGGTTAACTTTCTAACTTGCAGATGGCTGCCTTCTTGATATCTTCACACTTCACATGGTGGAGAGTGAGTGAACTGTGGCCTCTTTCTCTTCTTACAAGGGCACTAGTAATGATCATGATGGTCCCATTCCCATGACCTTATCTAAATCTAACCAGCACCCAATGTCCATACTTCCAAATATTACATTAGAGGTTAGGACTTCAACATATGGATTTGGGGAGGGAAGGGAAATGCAAACATTAGTTCATAGCCTCCTTTAACAAGTTTTCATGGGAACAGAATACAAGGAATCTACCAAAAACCCATGTTTATTTGAAAACTATTCAGTGATTTCACTCCTCTCCATATAATTGTTGGGCACCTGTTGAGGAATGCCTAGTGATGATGGCAGAGCTTTTCAGCACATTTTATGAGGACAATATTATCTGATTCCAAAACCAGATAAAGACAGTACAAAAAGAAGGAAAAAAAAAAAAGAAAGAAAATGATAGACCAATATATCTCATGAATTTATATGCCAAAAATACCAACAAAATATTAGCAAACTGAATTCAGCAATGTATAAAAAGAGTTTTACACTGTGGCCAAATGGCATTTATTCCAAGTCGCAAGGCATGATCGGCATTTGAGGAACAATCAATGTAATCTGCTTTATCAAGAAGCTAAAGAAAGATAATCATGTGATCATATCAACTTATACATAAAAAGCATTTGTCAAAATCCAACACTCATCAATGATAAAAAGTCTCAGGAAGTTAGAAATGGAGAAAAATTATCTCAAGTTTATAAAGAGCTTCACCAATAAACTTAGAGCTAGTATACTCAATAGCGAAAGAGAGAATGGGTTACTCTTCTTTCTTTCTTTATTATTTTTAGAGTGGGAGGGAGAGGGAAGGGTGGTGTGGAGGGGCAGAGAGAGAATTTTAAGCAGGTTTCATGCTCAGCACGGAGCCAACATGGGGCTTAGTCTCACAACCCTGAGATGATGACCTGAACCAATATCAAGAGTTGGATGCTTAACCGACTGAGCCACTCAGGCACCCCAACAATTGTTTACTCTTGACATCAGGGACAAATTAAAGATATCTGCTCTTGCCACTGTTATTCACCATAGTACTGTAAGTTGTAACCTCTACCTACATCCAGACAAGAAAAATAAAAGACATACAAATTAGAAATGAAAAATCTCTTCCTGCTTTGAGGTGACATGATTACATATGTAAAAAAAAATAAGTAATCTATAAGAAACTTTTAGAAATAATAAGTGAATTCAGCAAGGTTGTAGGTTATAAGAGCAAAACACAAAAACCAATCACATTCTTATACTTACACTGCACCTATGGAAACAAAAAACCAGTATCATTTACAGTTGCTCCAAATAAAACAAAATCCTTAGGAGTATGTGGAGCAAAACAGGTATAGGAGCTATATGATTGAAATTACAAAATGCTGGTGAAAGAAATTAAAAACAAATGGAAAAATGTACCAAGTTTATGGAATGGACGGCTCAACATACTAAAGATGTTACCTCTCCTCAAACTGATAAATGTAAACACCACCAACTGGCTTTTTGGGGCAGAGGGCACAGATATAGACAAACTTATTCTAATTTGTATAGAAAGGCACAGGCCATGGGACAGATAAAAAAATCTTTGTAAAGAAGAATAATGTGGGAGAAATTGCTTTACCTGATAATAAGGCTTACCATATAGCTACAGTAATCAAGATCGTATGAAGAGATAGACACACTGGTCAGTGGAATGACATAAAGAATCTAGAAATGGACCCTCACAGAAATATGCTCAATTGTTCTTAACAATTGTATGAGAGTAATCAACATAAGGATGGTCTTCTCAACAGAGTGCTGGAGCAATTAAACATCCATAGGCAAAAACAAAACAAAACAAACTTCCTCCTAAATCTCATATTCTAATACAAAAATTAACCCAAATTGTGTCACAGACTTAAATGTAAAACATAAAAACTATAAAACTTTAAGAAAAACCATAGGAGATAATCTTTGGGAACTAGGGCTAGGCGAAGAGTTCTTAGACTTGATATCAAAGCATGATTCCTAAAAGGAAGACTAGAAAAATTTCACCTCATCAAAATGAAAACTTTTGTTCTGTGAGAGTCTATGTGAAGAGGATGAAAGATAAATTATGGGCTGGGAGAAGATATTTTCAAACAATGTATCTGACAAAGGACTAGTACTAAGAATATATAAAGAGATCTCAAAACTCAGCAGTAGCAGAACAAATTATAAAATGATCAGGAGACCTCATGAAGAGACATTTCACCCAAGTGGATACACAGATGGAAAATAAGTCCATGAAAACATGTTCAACATCATTCGCCATCAAGGAAATGCAAATTGGAGCCAAAGTGAAGTAGGACTATACATCTAGCCGAATGGCTAAAATAAAAAACAGTTACAGTACCAAATGTCGGGAGGATTCAGAGAAACTAGATCACTCATACATCTCTGAGAAAATATAAAATGTTATAGCCGCTCTGGAAACTAGTTTTGCAGAGTCTTAATGCAGTTATCATATGACCCAACAATGGTACTTTTAGGCCTGTATCCCAGAGAAATGGAATATTTTTGTTTTTTAAAAAAGATTTATTTATTTAAGAGAGAGAGAAAGAATGGAGGGAAAGTGAGAGGGAGAAACAGACTCCCCACTGAGCAGAGAGCCCAACACAGGGCTTGATCCCAGGACCCTGAGATCGTGACACGAGCCAAAGGCAGATGCTTAATTGACAGAGCCCCCAGGCGCCCTGGAAAATTTATATTTATACAGCCTGTACACAAATGTTCATAGCTGCTTTATTCTTCTATAGTCAGATGTATTAATCTATTGCACAACTGGCCCACCACAGCTTTAGTCTTAGTAGACAGAAACTAGAAACACTACAGATGTTCTTCAAAAAGTGAATGGTTAAAAATACTATGGTATATCCATACCATGGAAGACTGCTTCTCAGCAATAAAAAGGCATCAACTATTGATACATGTAACAACTTGGACGAATCCCCAGAAAATTATGCTGAGTGAAAAAAAGCGAATCCCAGAAAGTTTAAAAAGCGTGATTCCATTTATAAAACATTTTTGAAATGACAAAAATTTTTAAATGGAGGGCTAATTAGTGGTTGTCAGTGATTAGGGTTGAGGGACGGGTAGCAGGAGGGAGGAGGTGAGTCTGATTATAAAGGAAAACAGGAGGGATCATTATGCTGTTGGAACCTACGCCAAAGGGAAAAATGTATAGAGGTAAATATAGAACACACACACACACACACACAAATGAGGATCAGTAAAACTGGGATCATTTTAATAAGATCGGCTGATTATATCAATGTCAGTATCTAGTTGTGATATTATACTATAGTTTGCAAAATGTTGCCATGTGAGTAAACTGGGCAAAGCAAGAAAGTGATCTTTCTGTATTATTTCTTAAATTAGCATAGGAATTTTCAATTATCTCAATAAGAATTTCAATCAAATGTGTTACTGCCGAAGTATAGGGAAGAGATGAGGAAATTGGGTTAGGGTGATAATGGAGGTCTCCTAAGCGAATCAGTCAATGAAAAGAAATAAGGTATAGGGTAGTTAGTGCAGTATATTCCCATTTATGATTTAAAAGGATGTATATGTACATATTTGTATATCTATGTTGAAAATTACTGGAAGGAGATTTAGGAAACTGTTGCAATAATGGCCTCTGGGAAGTCTAGTGTGGGGGCAGGGGAGACCCACTTTTCAAAATACGCCCTTCTGTGGCACTTGATTTTTTTTTAAAGATTTTATTTATTTATTTGACAGACAGAGATTACAGTAGGCAGAGAGGCAGGCAGAGAGAGAGGAGGAAGCAGGCTTCCTGCAGAGCAGAGAGTCCGATGCGGAGCTCGATCTCAGGACCCTGAGACCATGATCTGAGCCGAAGGCAGAGGCTTTAACCCACGGAGCCACCCAGGCACCCCGGTACTTGATTTTTTTAAACCACGTGCATATACTGCTTGTGTTAATTTATACTAAAAAATACATAGGAACTAGGCAAAATATAAACCTCAGTGTTTTAAAATATGATTTTTTATATTCAGTACTATCGTAATTATTACAAGAAGTAGAAGAATCTACAGAAGTCTTGTAGGGGGCAAACAAATTTGCTAATTTCGTTGGAGAAGGAAGCTTTCATTGAAAAATGATTCCTATTGCTCTGATAACCCGCAGCCCCAAGACTCTAGGCCAGAGCGAGTCACAGAGGAAGCTATCACAAGGGAGTGTGATGAGTTGTGATATCAGCTTCATGGTAGTTTAAAAAACGGGGGGTTTCTGGGGGTCTTGTATTTCGATGTCAGACTGTATGGAAGAAATTCTTTGTGCTAGTGTTTTGTCATTTATACTGTCCCACTGATCACATTTTAGATCTGTTCATAAAAACAGTCATAGAAAAAAAAACAGTCATAGATAATTTATAAAGCTTATATCCTCCTAATGCTTAGGCATAAATATCAACAATATTGACAGCAGTTGGCGGCCAGTCTTTCCTACAGCCTACCAGCAGGGAAGAGACAACTGACGTGCAGATTATATAAATCAGCTGGGCCTCATTCTGGGTGCATCAGAACTCCTGAAAAGGCTGATCCGTTATGATTAAATGAGGAACAGCTAGGGAACAGGTCTGCAGTACAATTAATTGATGTATAAATTCCCTGAGACCTTTTGAGCTAAATGTAAGCCTTAGCCGTATGCAGAGGCAAGACTACACAAACAAAGGAGTCTATGTAAACAGCAAAGGTGTTGGGTCAAACTTACGTTACCTTGGGCCAAACTGATTTTGAAAATGGGTCGAAGTGATTTGGGGAAAATGTTTTTTGACAGTGATGAAAGATCTCTGATAAATCACTACTCCACAGCAACATTTTCATCATGAAACCTGTTTGTCCCCTTATTTTATTTTTATATCATGTGTCCTATTTTAGGAAGGAATTGACAAGCAGCTGATTAAAACAGCTGAAACAGTTTAAAAGCAAATACCGTGGGCTTTTGGCTCCCTCTTTCACATATCTTAAGGGTTGGAAGGCATCACTTTGCAACATTCCTTCCCCTGCCTTGGTTTTGTTAAGTGGTCACACTTATGTTTAATCCTCAGTGGCTACAGTGCTCTGCCTACTATCATTTGAGAGACCTTCGCAAATGGAGATGAAAATTCTTGGTCTTGGTTCAGTTGAGCCGTGCAACATTTGGCTTGAGAAGAACATGTCTAATGAGTTGGATTGTAATTGAAACTAGTCTCTAGGTTGGCCCCAGAGGTTAAGGTAGAATTGCCACCCCATTCCCTGTTCTGATGTCTGGCTTGCAGAGAAACTCCTAATGGGTCTGGTTGAATGACTTGGGATTACAGATAATTTTGAACTGAAAAGTCTGGGCAACCATGTGTTTGATGCTATTTTCCCTGCGGTGTGTTAGCCAGTCTATCAGGACAACTTGACTTGGAAGACTTGGAGGCATCTCAGACTTACCATATTCCAAAATGAACGCAGAACTTTCCTTCCAAAAGTTGTTTCATCCCTTACCTCCTCTAGTTTCAACTCTAACTTCTTATTCTCCAGTCCTCTGTCCAATCAGTCCAATCAGTGAACAAGTCCTGTTGATAATCTCTCCAAATGCACATCAACTCTGCCCTTCTTTTCTATTCCCACTATCCGTGCTTTAAGTCAGGCCCAAAAACATTACCCACCCAGATGACTTTAACAGATTCTTCTTTTTCCACTCTTACTCTTCCAAGAAATAATATATACATAATGCATATAGAGTTCTTAGTGTATACTGGGTATTTTCTTTTTTTTTAAAAGATTTTATTTATTTATTTGACAAAGAGAGATCACAAGTAGGCAGAGAGGCAGGCAGAGAGAGAGAGGAGGAAGCAGGCTCCCTGCCGAGCAGAGAGCCCGATGCCGGACTCAATCCCAGGACCTTGAGATCATGACCTGAGCCCAAGGCAGAGGCTTAACCCACTGAGCCACCCAGGCATCCCTACTGAGTATTTTCTAAGAGCTTCATATTCATTACCTTAATTCTCACAATCCTGTAAGGTAAGTGCTGTTATCGTTGCCATATTACAGATGGAGGAAGCTGAGGGAGAGAGCAGTGGAGATACTTGTTCAGGTTTACACACATCCAGTAAGTGCCCCGGTTCTCATGCTTTAGTGAATACAAAAATCATGAAGGGGGAGGATTATGCTAAATTCAGATTCCCAACCTCCAGTTTTTGGTAATCTTCTGCTACTGGAGTTTGTCAATCTGCATTTCTACTAACACCACTGATTCTGATGCAGATGGTCCAAGGAGTACACTTTGAGAAACACTGGTCCACAGTTTTAGAGTGAGCTTACTAAAACACGAATCTCATAATTTCATTCTCTGCTTTTAAACCTTCCAGTGGCTCCCTCTTGCTTTCAGGATAAGTCCCAGTCCCTTGGTATGGCGTACAAAGCCCTCTACAAACCTACAAATCTACTACAGATCTTCAGCACCTTCTCCCTATACCAGACTTCTTATAAGTGCTTGGCTATCCATTAATTCACTCATTCACCCCACCATCACTGACAAAGTTTTTGCGTGCACTATCCTAGATGTGCAGATATAACCAAAAAGATAGGTACATTCTATCAAGAAACTTGGGCCAATGGAGGTTCATTTTAAGGGGGCAGGTACAAAACACAATGAAAGCAGAGAAGAAGAAGCACTTAACCCAGCCAGGGAGTCAAGGGAGTCCTCATAGAGGAAGTAACAGCTGAGACTTAAAGGATCCATACAAGTTTACCTGATAGACAGATGAGAGGAGGAACATTCCTGGTAGAGAGATGTAGCATGTACAGAAGTAAGGGTATATATATTCCAGAGTCTCTATCTAGTTCTGTAATTCTAGAGTGAAATTACAAGGCGATGGCAGAGAGTTGTCAGAGTTGAAGCTAGACAGGTAGGCAAGGACTAGGGGTTTGTATACAGAAATCTAAGATGGTCCCCAAGATTCCCAGTGTGAACTGGTATGGTTTTCCTGTTCAAACAAATGCCCTTACCTCTTGAATGTAGGAGGCAGGACCTATGAATATGATGGGCTATCACTCCAGTGTGTAGAGTACTAATTCACTGACTTTGAGTCGATCAAAAAGGGAAATTATATCATATGGGTCTGACTCAAATCAAATGGGCTGTTAAATAGGGATTTAAAAGTCAGAGACATGAACCTGTGCTTGCCAGGAAGGAAGAAAAATTGTTGTGAACCGCCTATGGGGAGCATGTGACAAGGAATTGCAGGTGGTCTCTGGCAGCTGGGAATGGTCTCTGGCAAACAACTAGCAATAAAATGGGGCCATCACTCCTACAAATACAAGGAAGTGAACACTTCTGACAACCTGAATGATCTTGGAAAAGAACCCCAAGCCTCATATGAAAGTTGTAGCCCTAGCCCACCCCTCAGTTTCAGGGTGGTGAGACCCTGAGCAGAGGACCCAGTTAACCTATGCCTGGAAACTGTGAGATCATAAATTTGTGTTGTTTTAAAGTGCTAAGTTTAAGGTAATTTGTTATTTGACAACAGAAAGCTAGCACATATTTCATGCAAAAGAATTTCGATTTTGTGCACATTTGAGTGAGAAATATGAAAAGAGTCTAAGCAGAGTAATGCCATTATGTACATGTTAGAAATAGAAATTTGACAGCAATATAGAGAATGAATGGTAAACACTGAACGGGGAAATCCAGGGTATTTATCTCTCTCTCTCTCTCTCTCTCTTTTTGTTCTACTTTGGACACCATGTTCAGCAGTGGCTGTGCTCCTTCTGTGTTTCCTTGTAGTCCTTGTCTACATGATCTCAGCTCCTACCAGCAGTTCCCACCATTGTTCTAGCTCCCACTGGAAGGCTACAAATTCTGGTCTGTGATAACACTAACTACACTTATTGTTCTTTAATCCTTGGTGGGTAGGTAGTAGCTAATCTCTGGGTTACCTTACGATTGCTGTTTGGCTTCCCAGCAATTTGTTTACCTATTCAACCAGTTCTCTTCTTTAAAAGCCCCATGTTTGAAATTTCTGGAGTGGCTTCTCTTTCCTGACTAGAATTCTCATAGATCCAGGTGGTAAATTGACAAGTGTGGGTGATTGATTATATGTAAGACAGAGTCGACAATGAAGGATCTCAGATGACTTAAGAGGTTGAACAACCAGCTGGATGATAATGCTGGTGAATTTTCACTGGTGAATTGAATAAAATATTTAAGGAAGAAATGTCACTAATCATATACAAACTTGTTCAGAAAATGGAAAAGGAGGTTCATTTTATACATTTTTCTATAAAGCAGCAAAATCTTAATACCGAAGTCTTGCAAAATGTTGCAGAGAAAGAACTAGAAACCAGTATACTTTGTGTACACAGATGCAAAAGTCCTTTATAAAATATCAAGTTGAAACCAGCAATGTATAAAAAGAATAAAAGGAAAAAACATGATTATTCCAACAGATGTAAGAAGATTTTGACAAAAATCCAACACCTGTTCATGATACAAAACAAAACCTCAGCAGACTAGAAATGGAAGGAAACTTCCTCCATATGGTAACCCACAGGTCTCATGATATTTATTGATCAAACACAAATACTTTCCCCTAAACTCAGAATTAGACAAGGATACCCTGTCTCACCACTTCCATTGAACATTATTCTAGAGGTCCTAGGAAGTTCAATAAGTAAGTTAAATCAAAGGCATAAATATTGGAAAAGAAAACTTAAGCATCTCTAGTCATATACAACATGATGGTTTATGTAGAAAATTATAGGAAATCTACAAAACAATTAGTCAAACTACTAAGTGAATCAACCAAGGTGATGTGACTTAATATTAAAAAATAGTGATAGAATTCCAATCCAAGATAATGTTGTAGGGAGCCTCTAAAGTCACCTACTGCATAGAACACACCCCAGATTATGCCTATTATTAGAAAAGTTTCTCCTGAACAAGAACTGAGGATTGACTCAACAGCTACTAAACAAAGATAGAATGGCAAGAGAACAGCAAAGAGACAGACACACACTATGGTTTATTTTATTTTATTTTTTTTAAAGATTTTATTTGTTTATTTGACAGACAGAGATCACAAGTAGACAGAGAGGCAGGCAGAGAGAGAGAGAGAGAGGGAAGCAGGCTCCCTGCTGAGCAGAGAAGCCCATGCGGGACTCGATCCCAGGACCCTGAGACCATGACCTGAGCCGAAGGCAGTGACTTAACCCACTGAGCCACCCAGGTGCCCTACACTATGGTTTAAAAGAGTACTAGCATATACAGCTGCAGCTCCAGCCAACCAGCAAGTCACTAAGCACACATAGTCTGCATAGGGGACACCATACACAAGACCACTCATTCGACTTTAGGAGACGCCTTTCTGCCTAATCCATAGACCTCTCCTTCAATTTAGGAGAAGTAGCCATTCCAACCTAATCCATAGAAACAATCACAAAAAGTCAAGCAAAATAGGGAGGCATGAGTATGTTCCAGAAAAAAAAATAAGAAAAAAATACTCAGAAAAAGAACTAAATGAAACAGAAGTAAACAATATTCCTGGGAAAAGCCAGTATCTCTCATGAACATAGATGCAAAAATCTTCAACAACATATTTGCTAGCTGCATACAATGATATATTGAAAAGATCATTCACCACGATCAGGCAGGATTTATTCCCAGGATGCAAGGATGGTTCAGTATTTGCAAATCAATCAACATTATATACCACATCAACAATACAAAGGATAAAAAATCATATGATCATCTCAAAAGATGTAGAAAAGCATTTGACAAAGTATAACATCCATTCATGGTGAAAACTCTAAACAAAATAGTGTTAGAAGGGACATACCTCAACATAATAAAGGCCACATGAAAAACCCACAGCTAACACCATCCTCAGTGGTGAAAACTGAAAGCTTTCTCTCTCAGGTCAAGAACAAGACAAGGATGTTAACTCTTACCACTTTTATTGAATATAGTACTTGAAGTCATAGCCCCAGCAACCAGATAAGAAAAAGAAATCAGAGGTATCCATACTGGTAAAGAAGATAACTGCCAATGTTTGCACACAACATAATACTGTACATAGAAAATCCTGAAGACTCCACCAAAAAACTACTAGAAGTAATAAGTGAATTCAGTAAAGTGGCAGGATACAAAATTAATACTCAGAAATTGGTAGCATTTCTATACACTAAAAACAAAGTCACAGAAAGAAAAATTTTTAAAAATAACATTTATAATTATCCAAAAAAAAAAACCCCACATGGGAATAAACTTAAAGAGGTAAAAGACCTGTACTCTGAAAACTATAAAATGCTGATAAAAGATATTGAAGATGACACAAGCAAATAGAAAGATAGTTCATGCTGATGGTTTGGAAGAATCAATATTGTCAATGTTTCCATATTATCTAAAGCAATATATAGATTCAGTGCAACCCCTATCCAGATGCTAATAGCATTTTTCACAAAATAACAAATAACAGTAAAATTTGTATGGAACAACAGAAGGCCCTGAATAGCCAATGTAGTCCCAAGAAATAAGTCCAAAACTGGAGGTATCACAATTCCAGATTCCATGATATACTACAAAGCTGTAATAATTAAAACAGTATGGTACTGGCACAAAAACAGACACATAGATCAATGGATCAGGATACAGACCCAGAAATAAACCCATCTTTATGTGGTCAATTAGTTGATGACAGATGAAGCAAGAATATACAATGGGGAAAAGACGGTCTTTTCAATAAATGGTGCTAGGAAAACTGGACAGCTACATGTGAAAGAATGAAACTGGATTATTTTCTACTACCATACAAAAAAATAAACTCAAAATGGATTAAAGGCCTATGCATGAGACCTGAAACAATAGAAATCCTAGAAGAGAGCACAGGCAGTAATTTCTCTGACATGAGCCATAGCAGCATTTGTCTCCTGATGTCTCCTGAGAAAACGGAAACAAAAGCAAAAATAAGCTATTGGACTCCATCAAAATAAAAAGCTTTTGCACAGTGAAGTAAACTGTCAGGAAAAGAAAAAGTCAACCTACTGAATGGGAGAAGATATTTACAAATGACATATCCAATAAGAGATTGATATCTGAAATATATAAAGAATTCATACAACTCAATACCAAAAAAACCCCAATCTGATTTAAGAAATGAGCTGAGGACCTAAATAGACATTTTCCCGGAGAAGACATCCTGATGACCAACAGACACGTGAAAAGATGCTCAACATCACTCATCATCAGGGAGATGCAAATCAAAACCATGATGAGATATCACCTCATGCCTGTTAGAATGGTTAAAATTAAGAAAATAAGAAACAACAAATGTTGGCAAATATCTCGAGAAAAAGGAACCCTTGTCTACTCTTGGTGGGACTGTGAATTGGTATAGCTACTGTGGAAAATGGTACAGAGGATCCTCAAAAAATTAAAAATAGAAATACAGTACCATAATCTAATAGTTTCACGATTGGGTATTTATCAAGGGAAAATAAAACACTAACTTGAAAAGATATATACACCCCTGTGGTTATTATAGCATTATTTACAGTAGCCAAGACATCGAAGCCTAAGTGTCTATCAATAGATGAATGGATAAGAAATGTGGTGTGTATGTATGTACACACACACACACACACAGAAATAGTATATGACAATTAAAAAGGATGAGATTGTGCTATTTTAGACAATAGGATTGACCCAGAGAGTATTAAGCTAAGTGAAATAAGTTAGACAGAGAAACACAAATAACATATGATTTCACTCATAAATGGAATCTAAAAAATGAATAAACAAAAAGCAGAATCTATAAACACAGATAACTGATGGTTGCCAGAGGATAGGAGAATGGCATGTTGGGCAAAATGAGAGAAGGGGAGAGGGAGATACAGGCCTCCAGTTGTAGAATAAGCCACAGGAATAAAAAGCAGAGCATAAGGAGTATAGTTAATGATATTTTCTTTAAAGAACCTGATTTTTAAAAAGATTTTATTTATTTATTTGACAGACAGAGATCACATGTAAGCAGAGAGACAGGCAGAGAGAGAGGAGGAAGCAGGCTCCCTGCGGAGTAGAGAGCCCGATGTGGGGCTCGATCCCAGGAACCTGGGATCATGACCTGAGCCGAAGGCAGAGGCCTCAACCCACTGAGTCACCCAGGTGCCCCAAGATCCTGATTTTTTAAAAGAAGATTTTATTTAAGAGATAGAGTGCACAAGCAAGGGGACAGGCAAAGGGAATCTCATGAAGACTCTGCACTGAGCATGGAGCCCAATGTGGGGCTTGAGCTTATAACCCTGAGATCATGACCTGAGCCAAAATCACGAGTTAGGCACTAAACCGACTGAGCCATTCCGGAGCCCCACAGTCAATGATCCTGTAATAGCAATGTGATGGAACAGATGGTAGCTCTACTTGTGATGAACATAGACTAATGTATAAACCTGTCAAATCACCAAGTCATACTAATGAAACTAATGTAACATCATGTGTCAACTATCATTAAAAATGATATTTTAAATGATAATATTACCCCTGGGGATAAAATATATGTTTATAAAAAATAAAAAAAAATAAATGATAATATTAAAAATGATAATAATATAATATTTTTAAAAATTAAACAATCAAAAAATAATATATATTTATAGTGGCACAAAACAGTTGGAAAAAATTTGAGCAAACAATTCTGTTAACAATTGCCTCAAAAACATTACATGATTTAGAGAAAAAATAACAGACATGCATGAGATCTCCACATTAAAAAGCACAAAAGTGGCTGGTTAAACCTTGAGATTATTTTTTTAAGACTTGATATTATTAAGATTTTCAATCTCCCCAAATTAACTGCTAGATCCATGCAATAAAATAAAAATACTGGAAGATTCTTTTGTAAAAATTGAGAAGGAGCTTCTAAAATTTATGTAGAACTTCAAAGGACTTAGAATAACCTAAATTTCCTTCCCCTATTATTATTGGCATATAATTGGTAAATAAAAATTAGCTGTGTTTAAAGTTTAAGTCTTGATATTTTGATACATGTGTACATTTTGAATAGCCAAAATCAAGATAATTAATATATGCATTTACCTCACATACTGTTTCATTTTTCTTCTTCTTTTTTTTTGTGAGAATACTGAAGATCTTCCCTCTTAGCAAATTTCCAGTATACAATACAGTATTTTGGACTATATTTATATTGCTGTACATTAGATCTCCATAATTTATTCATCTTGCAAAACCGAGACTATGTACTTGTTGACTATCTCTCCCTAGCAACCCTACCACCAGCCTCTGGCAACCACAATTCAACTCTGTGCTTCTGTGAGTTTGGCTATTTTAGATTCCACATATAAGGGAGATAGTGCAGGGGTGGCTCAGTTGGTTTAGCTTCAATTCTTGGTCTTGGCTTGGATCATGATCTCAGGCTCCGTACTGGGTGTGGAGTCTGCTTGAGATTCTCTCTCTCCCTCTCCCTACCCCTCCCCACTCTGTCCCCCTCTCTAAAAAAAATAAGTGAGATCATTTAATATTTGTTTTTACGTGGCTGGCTTATTTCACTTAGCTTAATGTCCTCCAAGTTCATTCATGTTGTCTTAAATGTCAGATTTTTCTTTTTTTTTTTTTTTAAGGGTGAATGATTTTTTTTTTACTCTAATTTTATTTTATTTTTTTCAGTGTTCAAGATCCATTTTGTTTATGCACCACACCCAGTGCTCCATGCATACATGCCCTCTATAATACCCACCACCACCAGGCTTACCCAACCCCCCACCCTCCTTCCTTCCAAAACCCTCAGTTTGTTTCTCAGAGTCCACAGTCTCTCATGGTTCAACTCCTCCTCCGATTTCCCCCAACTCACTTCTCTCCAACTCCTAATGTCCTCCGTGTTATTCCTTATGCTCCACAAGTAAATGAAACCATATGATAATTGACTCTCGCTCCTTGACTTATTTCACTCAGCGTAATCTCCTCCAGTCCTGTCCATGTTGACACAAAGTTGGGTACTCATCCTTTCTGATGGAGGTGTAATATTCCATTGTATATATGGATCATATCTTCTTTATCCTTTCATCTGTTGAAGGGCATCTTGGCTCTTTCCATAGTTTGACGATTGTGGCCATTGCTGCTATAAACATTGGGGTACATATAGCCCTTCTTTTCACTACATCTGTATCTTTGGGGTAAATACCCAGTAGTACAATTGCAGGGTCATAGGGTAGCTCTATTTTTAATTTCTTAAGGAATCTCCAGGGTAAATGATATTCTGTTATATATATGTATCAATTTTCTTTATCCATTGATTTGTTGTTGGGCACTTAGGTTGTTTACGTATTTTGGCTATTTTGCGTAATTCAGCAATGAACATGGAATGCAGATATCTCTTTGAGATACAGATTTTAATTCCTTTGGATATATGTCCAGAAGTGGGATTGCTGGATCATATGGTACTTCTAATTTTCATTTGTTTTTATTTTTAATTTTTTGAGGAAACTCTATTTTGCATATTCATTTCTAGACTAGTATAATAAAGTGAATATTGCAATAAAACAAGTTAAATGATTTTTTTTGGCTTCCTAGTGCATATAAAAGCTATGTTTGCACCATACTGTAGGCATCGTGTAATAGCATGTCTGAAAAAACAATTACATACCTTAATTAAAAAATACTTTATTGCTAAAAAATTCAAAACATTATCTGAGCTTTCAGCAAGTCATAATCACTGATCATAGATCAGCATTACAAATATGATAATAATCAAAAACCTTGAAATATTGCAAGAATTACCAAAATGTGACGCAGAGACATGAAGCAAGAAAATGCTATTAAAGAAATCGCACCAATATACTTGCTCTACACGGGGTTGCCACAAACCTTCAATTTGTAAAGAACACAGTATATGTGAAGTGCAAGAATGTGAAATGTAATAAAACAAGATATGTCTGTACTGTTTTCTAATGGCTGTACCCGGTTAGATTGTCACCAGCAGTGCACCAAGCTTCCCTTTTCTCCCCATCTTCACCAACACTTGTTACCTTTTGCCTTTTTGATGATAGCATAGCAGGTGTGAGGTGATTTCTCCATTCACATTTCCCTGATGATGAATTATGTTGAGCAACTTTTTATATACCTGGTGCCCTTTTCAGTGTCTTCTTTTGAAAAACGTGTATTCAAGTTCCTTGCCCATTTTTAAATTAGGTTATTTGGAGATTTTTGTTTGTTTTTACTGTTGAGTTGTATGAACTACTTACATATTTTGAATATTAACCCCCTTTTTGCTTGATGTCTGGTTTTCAAGTATTTTCTCCCATTCTGTAGGTTGTCCCTTGGCTCCACTGAATGTTTTTCTCTCTTTTTAAAAAAGATTTTATTTATTTATTTGACAGAGATCACAAGTAGGCAGAGAGGCAGGCAGAGAGAGAGGAAGGGAAGCAGGCTCCCCGCTGAGCAGAGAGCCCGATGTGGGGCTTGATCCCAGGACCCTGGGATCATGACCTGAGCCGAAGGCAGAGGCTTTTACCCACTGAGCCACCCAGGCGCCCCTGAATGTTCCTCTTGCCATGCAGCAAACATTTAGTCTAATACAGTCCCAGTTATCTGCTTTTGCTTTTGTTGTTTCTATATTGAGGTCATATCTAAAATAATCATTGCCTGGATCAATGTGAAGAAGCTTTTTCTTTGTTTTCTTCTTGTAGTCTTATATTTTAGTCATTAGTTCTTTAGAAGTGATTTTTGCATGTGATGTGAGATATGGGTCCGATTTCATTATTCTGCAAGCAGATATCTAGTTTTCCCAAAATCACTTACTTTTTTTAAGTAGGCTTCGTGCTGGAGCCCAACATGGGGCTTGAACTCACAACTCTGAGATCAAGAGTCGGACACTTAACTGACTGAGCCACCCAGACACCCCTAGCTTTATTCTTCTTGCTCAAGATTGGTTTGGTTATTCTGGGTCTTTTGTGGTTTCATATAAATTTTAGGATTTTATTTCAATTTCTGTGGAAAATGCCATTGGAATTTTGATAGGGTTTGCATTGAATCTATAGACCATGTTGGTAAGTATGAACATTTTAATAGTATTCTTCCAATCCACGAACATGGTCTCTTTTTCATTTATGTATGTTGTCTTTAATTTTCTTTATTGATGTTTTGTAATTTTTGGTATATAGGTCTTCCATCCCCTTGGTTAAATTTATTCCTCAGTGTTTTATTCCTTTTGTTATTATTGTGAATGGGATTGTTAGTTTCCTTCTCAGATAGTTTATTGAATGTAGAAATGCCACTAATTTTTGTATGTTCATTTTGTATCCCACAACTTTACGGAATTTGTCTAAGTTTTGATAGATTTTTTTAAAAAAAAAGATTATTTTAGAGAGAATGTGTGTGTACAAATTGGGGGACGGGCAGAGGGATAGTGAGAAGAAAAGCATCTCAAGCAGATTCCCCATTGAGGTGGAGCCTGATGCAGGGCTTGTTCTCATGACCCTGAGGTCATGACCTGAACCAAATCAAGAGTTGGATCTCAATCAACTGAGCCACCCAGGCATCCCTCTAGTAGATTTTTGTTGTTGTTGTTGTTGAGCATTTAGTGCTTTCTTCATTTATGATCCTGTCATCTGCAAACAGAGATCATTTTACTTCTTACCTTTTTTTCTGGATGCCTTTATTTTTTCTTCTTGTCTAATTGTTCTGGCTAAGGCTTCCAGTGGTACTATTCCATGTTAAATAGAAGTGACAAGTGTCGGCACCCTTGCCTTGAACTGGAACTTAGAGGGGAAAGATTTCACATTTTCTGAACTGCTTATGTTAGTCAATGAAATCCCCACGAAATTTACCAGTTTCTTTACCAGTTTCTAGCTCAGTGTATGCAGTAGGCACTTAGGAAATATTTGATGAATAAATAAATAGTAGTTGTTCATTCATTTAGTAGGGGCTGTGTCTGTACATTTATTCACTGGGTGAGGATTGACATCATCCAAAGAGTCAACTTGCCTGTGTGTGGGAGGCTGTAACTCTGTACCTCTCACAGCTTAGGGTGGATCTGCTTTGTATTTCCTATTGTTGACAACTCGAGATGTCTTTATACCATGCCTCTGCCTCAGAAAGTGAAATCTGATGTTAGTCACCAGGATACCGAACCAGTCTTTTAGGCTTGTATTGTTCCTTGAGTTATTCTATGCTTAGCTAACAACTAAATTGGAATGGTCCTAAGGTAAATCTTTTGGTCTGGAGTATGGCAAACCCCAGTACTTTGTCATGGTTTCAGAGCTCTTTTCACATATTAGTGAGGATATCCAAGTTTTGCAAGCTTCCAGATGGAAGTACTTAAACAAACTGCATACCGTCTTGGTGCAGGAATCATTGACCTTGGGGCTAGCAAACGAGACTTATCAACCTGCCTTATATACCAAAATGCCAGCTAAGATAGTGATCCCTGAGAAAAATTTGGCTATTGATTGTTTATATACCAGCTAGTATGAAAATTTTGCTTCCAAATTCTCAAAATCAATTTCCATTTATTTGCACACAAGTAAAGAGGGCAGGGTTTTGAACTCAAATTGGCACCTAAATAAATGCACCCGATAAATGCTTGCATTTGGCCAGCATTTCTAACTACCATCTGGAAGGGGCGAAGTGGGTAATTTGCAAAGCTGTGTTTACTCCGAATAAATTTGAGAAATTCTATTTCAGTCCAATATATACTTAATAATAAAACATTGGATTAGACAAACTGAAGATTACCACTAGAGACACTTGTTAAAGATTGGTTAGCCTCAGTCATGATTTCAACAATCAAAGTTGGAAGGGATAATAGCATGCTGTGTGGTGTGAGGAGAAAACCACTAAGCTGCCGTTGAGAAGAGGATTCATCTGGGCTCTTGCGGCACTGTTCAGCATTCCAGTTACCCATCACTGGAGAACTCTCTAGCTTACATTTCATTGCAACTGTACATTTCTTGAACACTTTCTGTGTGCCATGCACTAAGCTGCAACTTGATTTTACATTTCAGGTGCATGTCCTCCTGGAGTGCCCATCAAAGTCTGCATCATTAGGCCCAATTTAACAGATGAAAAAACTGAGGTCCAGACTGGATCAAGGGATGCCACACCACCAGTGGGTAGAAGAGCAGGATTCTAATTCCTCTCTGTGATTTGCCTTGTTTTGTTTCTTCCCCATCACAGATATAACATCAACTAAAAGATATGGCAGAATGAGACAGAGACTAAGATAGCAAGAGGGATGTTAAGAGTCAGGCAGGCTGGTTCTTCAGAGGCCCAGGGCTCTAGCACTTTTCTGGAACTATTATCAACGGTGTGGACTCTATGAGAATTGCCTCAGAGAGCCTACTAAATTCTCAGGGAGCCATGCAGAGTGGTCCCTGAGTTCTCCCCAAACCCACTCCATCCTCTAGAAATATGTCCAAATTTCTGATGCCCCACCTGGGAAAGGAAGCCTTCGGGGATGAAAGAGTGGTTGTACCCATGCCTCTGACGGCACTGTTTCCTCTGGCAGACTTCAGGGCATCTGGACTACATATGACTGGGCTCTCTGGATGAAGGAAAGACCAGTGAAGACAGATCCCATCCTTAGGGGCCCAGTTGAGGTTTGTCCTGAGAGTAAGAGGAGAGGTTTTGAGGATACAGTTTTCGTCCTCAGTATGAGCACAGGAACTGGATGGCATGGGCCTGGGGAACTTGGGGGACTTCTGGTGCCAGGCTCAACAAATGATGGTCAGTTTTATTATTGTGACTGATTAAACCATTCTTCTCTGAGGTCCTTCCTAGCTCTACAATTCTACCATTCTAGAATTCAGATCTTGCTCTCTAGGTCTGGATGGAGGATACCTACTGAGTCTACTTCTGTCTGAAATCTACTTCTGCCTGTATATTGCCCCTCGAGGACAGGGACTGAGTCTTATTCGTCATGTGTCTAGAAGCTAGCACATAGTACTTGATCAAAGTTTGAATATTTAGTCTATCAATCAATCGATTCCCATGAACTCCCTTAGTGCTGTCTGACATTCCCGTTCCAAGTGCCAAATGGCAACACCTGCTCCTCCCCCTCAAACAGCTTTGAGAGGCCTAGTTAGGAAAGTAGGCTTCAGAAAAGAGAATATGGTAGTTACTCCATTGACTCAGTCAATGACCATATTCATTAAGCAATATTGGGAAAATGTTGGTCTTTTGGGCCTTCAGCCTAGAATACTTCCTTGCCAGTCAATAGAGTCCTCGTAGCCTGGGCTGGGCTTATCTCCTTGTATAGGGATCTTTCCCTGTTTTAGACTTCATGTGTACCCCGTTGCTCCACTTAGGCATGTGCATCATATGGTACCTGGCCAATGCCACTGCTCTGTCCCCATTGGGGAGGGGAGGGGTTCTTTGTTTGGAGCAGGAGAGTGGTGGGTGCAGACCTTCTCCCTGTATGCCAAGACCTGCTGGCCATGGGGGACTGATGCCCACTACTGAAGCAGATCTGACTCTGTCTCTTCTTAGTGTGATCTAGGTGTTGGTCTATCCAGTGCCTGTGCAACTCATATCTTTCTTGGTGACCTCAAATGATGGTTGATAGAGTGGGGTTTTATTGCTAGTGGCAGGCATTTTTATCCTCTCTTCTATATTCCATACAGTGGGACTCCTTGTCTACAGGTGGTGACAGATGTCACTTGCATGGTGGTTGAACTGACAACTTTAGTCTCCAGGTATCATGGAAGTGAAGTTTTATGGAGGTGTAAAAGTAATTAAAATATGATCTCTTCACTCCATGAAGCTCATTATTTATTAGGGATTACAAGTACACAAAAATGATGGTATCATTTACTAAATTCCTAATATGTGCAGGGACTTCATTTGAACTAAAGCTCTTTCTCATGACATTAAGCATAAAATTACATGTATCTTGGTTTCCTTGGGACAGTTCTGGTTTATTCTTATTCTAGTGAAATGATTACTAACAGCCTTTTTACTCTCAAAAATGTCTTGATTTGAACCATAAATTACATGGTCAGTTAAACTAAACTACATAAGTTCCTCCAATATGCTGTTTTGAAAGTATAAGCAGAGTATTGCATGAATCCTGAATAAGGAGCAATTAGGGTTTCCCTGGGGTTGGATAAGGGAAGACAGTCAATGGAGGCAGTTGAGTTTGAGAAGCATTAAATAGAAGTTTTGGCAGCATGAGTTGTGATTATTGATGTTTTTTCTTTTCTTTTGTTATGAATATCTTTGTACTTGGATATCCATATTTAGGATCCATGAGTCCTGATTAAAAAAATGCTTGAGGATCTACATCAAAGTTCAGAAAAGTACATGATAAAAATCTGGAGATACCATTTATTGACACACCAGAAACTATGCCAAAAATGTCATGTTCATCATCTCATTGGATGTTTACAAATCCATGTGATAATGCCTACGAACTGTCATCCCCTTTCTATAGGAGAGGAAATGAATGTTACATGGAATTAAATGACTTGTTCAAAGTCACACCCAATCTTGATGGAGTCAAGTTTAGAGATCATTTTGACTTCAGAACTCAAATCATTATTTTTGAAATTGAGATAACATTCACATACAACACGTAACTTTAAGGTGTATAACACATTGATTGGAGACATGTAGATGTTGCAATATGATTACCATCATGACTTTAGCTAACACCTCTATCATATCACCGGTTTTTCATCTCTTTTCTGTGGTGAGAACATTTCATATCAAGTCTCTTAGTAACTTTGGATTACATAGTGTAGTATTGTTGACTATGATCGCAATGCTGTGCATTAGAGGTCTAAAACTCATTCATCATTTTACTGCAAATTTGTTTGCGTTGACCAACATCTCAATCTACTACCCAACCTCCCTGGCCCTTGGTAATTACTTCTCTCTCTTTCTCTGAGTTTGGCTTTTTTAGATTCCACATATAAGGGAGACCATACAGCACTTCCAAGTGTTTTACACAATTAATTACAATAGCCAAGGATTTGGAAACAAGCTAAGTGTCCATCAACAATTGAATGAATTAGGAAGATATTTTAGGGGTGCCTGGATGTCTCAGTTGGTTGAGCATCTGCTGTCGGCTCAGGTCATGATCTCAGGTTCCTGGGATGGAGCCTGGGATGTTGGGCTCTGCAATCAGCAGGGGGTCTGCTTGTCCCTCTCCCTCGGCCCCTCCCCTTGCTCATGCTTTCTCTGTCGCATAAACTCTTTTATTAAAAAAAATACATATATCATCTTTTATTCACTTATATATATAATCTATCTTATTTTATACATTTACTTCTTTTATATATTTTCCATATATATACACAAATGGACTATCATTCAGCCATGAGAAAGAAGGAAATCCTACCATTTGTGACACCATGGATGGACCTTGAAGGAATTATACTATATAAGATAAGTCAGACAGCACTCACATCCTTACATCTTTCACTGTCCTACTTCCAGAAATTTCCATAATCTGGAATCAGGATTCCACCAGTCTCTGTGCATCTTTCAGTTTCAGTTGATCATGATAACTGTCTTAGGGACCACCATGTATTGAGTATCCATGATGTGCCAGTCACTTTATAAATCTTATTTTGATCTTCATGACAACCCTGATAAATAGGTACTTCTCATTTTATGGGTAAGGAATCTTCAAGGGGATTAAGAGATTAGGTCCCAACTCTTAACTATAAACTTTCCATCTTTAAAGATGAAGAATAGTAAGCATGATAATACTTTGGGGGAGTACAAGGGCTGGACACTAATGGATTTCATTAGATACTTCCTGAGCCAAGAAAGGAACAGAAAACCTGCTGTTCTTTTTAATCAGTGAACATCTGAATAATAACACAGGCAGTGGAATGTTATCTCTTTGCTCCCTCAGAGTCAACGGCCATGTCATCCTGGCCAAATCCATTCCTCTCTAGGAGTTTGTGTCTTCATCTGTACAGTGGAGATAACTCCTACCTCACAACACTTGCTGGAAAGATTAAATGAGAAAGTGCATGTGGACTATCTAGCCCAGCATCTAACTGTTCATTACCCTTCCGTTCCCTGTAATTACTTATCTTGCCTTTCTGTGGATAGCTTGCAGGATTCTATTTTGCCTTTGCAGTAAGTAGTCATGGATGAAATTCAGTTCAGTGCCTTTTCACATGAAAAATATATAATTTTTTTACATCCAAATTTGGATAGATCAGGAAAATTAAGCCGGAGCAGTTCTGTACTTGATTTTTCCCCCCTCTGTAAAATCCAAGAATTCTGTGCTCTGGTTGTTTACATGAAGATACCAACCTCCCAAAGAATGTGCATCTTGGAGGATTCCATAACTTGACCTTTTTTCCTTTATATTTTTAATAATGCATACACACAGGGGGAAAGCAAAAGCTTGTGAAGGTTATACACTGAAGGATAAATCATTCTTCCCCACCACCCTCAATCCCCCAGTCACTCTTCCTAGAAGTTACTACTGCAGTTATTTTGTGTGTCTCTCAAGAGAGACTCTGTTCACATACAAGCATGTTTCTATATTTTTATCTCCCTTTTCCCCACAAACATGATCTCATATTCTACACAATGTTTTAAGCCTTGTTTTTATTATTTAACAATGTGTCTTGGCATTCTTTCCATTTAAGTATGAATAGATTTCCCTCATTATTTTTAATGGTTGCATGGTATTCAAATATATGGATATCCTATAATTTATGTAAACAGCCCCAAAGTTGTTTATGGTCTTTTGCTATTATGAATAATTTTGAAGGCATTATCTTCAAGCACACATCACGGCTCATATGCACACTAAGTCATAAGAAAAATGGCTGTTAATAGAATTCCTAGATCAAAGTGTATATCCATTTACAGTCTTGATAAATATTACCAATTTGTCCTCCAAAGAGGGTGGCTTGGGTTAATTACCACCAGCAGTGATCAAGGCTGTTTCTTCACATCCCAGAACACAATATGGTTTTGTATCCTTTTTAATCCTAATTGGAAGATGATTATTACATTTGCTTTAGTTGTGTGTAGTGTTGGGCCAATTTTCAATAAATAGTATTGGGCCAATAATAGTATTAAATAAATAGTATTGAAGTTGGATACCTGCCTCATTTTTTACACTGAAATAAACACCAGATGGATGAAAACATTAGTGTTTTCTTCAAAATAATATCACTCAAGTAAAAAAAAAAAAGAAAACTGACTCTATATTCTCAGAAATGTGTTTAAGTATGATGCATACACCAAAATAGAATTTGTATTTTACTGAGATTGTTGAAATTGATAAACATTCATGAGAGGATTTTTTTGGTAAGAATCATTTCTGTTGCTACTTTAAATGGCTTTTTAATTTTTTTAAATTTAATTTTATTTGCTCAGTGTTCCAAGATTCACTGTTTATGCACCACACCCAGTGTTCCATGCAATCTGTGCCCTCCTTAATACTCACCACCAAGCTCACCCAACCTCCCATCCCCCTCCCTTCCAAAACCCTCAGTTTGTTTCTCAGAGTCCACAGTCTCTCATGCTGCGTCTCCCCCTCTGATTTCCCCCAATTTGCTTATTTGATTACATTTTCTAACTGATTATTTGTCCTATATAGAAAAACTAATGTTATTTTTATTATAGAATTTCCTATGCAGTTATAAAAGTGTGATGGGGAAGCATATGTGCTGAGTGTACATGATGAACATCTGGTTCCAGTTTTTTTGACAGACAGAGATCACAAGTAGGCAGAGAGAGAGAGAGAGGAAGGGAAGTAGGCTCCCTGGTGAGCAGAAAGCCCAATGTGGGGCTCGATCCCAGGACCCTGGGATCATGACCTGAGCCGAAGGCAGAGGCCCTAACCCACTGAGCCACCCAGGCACCCCCACTCTGGTTCCAGTTTTGAAATATAGACATATATAAAACCTCCTAGAAAATATATTGATAGGACATGAGCTAGAATGTCAATCTTGATTATCTATGAATGGTGGATGATGATTTCAAATGATCTTTGTTGTCTTCTTTGTCTTGTTTTGTGTTTCCCCTATTTCTTGTAGTAAGCATGCATTATTCTTATGTCAGGAAGGAAAGACATATTTTTAAAAGAGTGTTGACAACATAGTTAAGAAAAGTAACTTTGGAATATAATTGTAATGCTCCTTTGGGAGGAAGGGAACAACGTGTTCAACTGTGTAATCAGGGTAGACTAACGAGTATAATAAATTAACAACAAAGATTCAGCAGCTGGAAACAATAAGAACTATTTCTTTTTTACAGACTCATGCAGGTCTACAGAGACTGGGGTCCACAGGGAACAGCTTTTGCACATAGTAGGATTTAGGGGGCCAGACCCGAACGGAAAGGGTCACTTCCACTCACTTTCCATTGGCTAGCACTTAGTCATAAGGCCATAGCTAACTGGAAGGGTCACTAGGAAGTTTATCTACCTGTGTGCCCAAGAAGAAGAGAACATGGGTCTTGGTGAGCACTTACAGATTTTAGTTAGCCTAGTGAGTATTTACACTTGTACACTAGCGGTTTTGCATCATTCCCCAGGGAAGTTATTTGGGTTTGGGAGTGTTCTTCCTAGGGAGCTTTCTCAAAGTTGTTGAGCACACCCAGAAGAGTTGAGTAAACAGAGATGTGCTCTGCCCACCCCCTCCCCAGGATTCCCATGCAGATTTCTTGGTTTTTTATTACCTTTGTCCAGAATTGACCCATCTCCAATTTCAAGTCAAATTTCCAGACTCCGATTCCCCACCTCTCATCTGCTCTGGCTGGGAATCTTCATTTAACTCAGTATCCAACCTTTGTCTATGCTGGATGCTGCTTTTTCTGTGTACAGTCCTGTGGTGAATGGTCTACATTTCCTTTCTTGTCTGAACTCGGTTCGTCTCCTGCTTCTTGACCTGACACTGGGCTGTAAGGCTGACATCTCAAAAGGAGGCCTTGTCATCTTACCTAGGGCTCATTAGTTCCTGGAGATGGAGGGAATAAGTTTTCTTGCCCTGGTTTCTAGTGAGTGGTTGATGAACAGCTTACAGTTCAGTTCATGGAGTCACCTACCTGCCCCATGGCCTTTGGTACCCTGAGTTTGTGCAAGAGGCTGATGGATGTGTGCAGTACAGCCCGGCATGGTTTATCTGGAAAGGATCATTGATGGACAACTGACACCATGACCGTTTCTCAAAATATCAAAATGTGTGATATATTGAAAATATTCTGTGTGTCCATAAAGAATAAACCCTCAGTAAATATCGTAAGAATCCAGGGTCCTATTTCACCAGCTCTGCTCACACAGAAAGAAACTGTTTCTATCCCATAGGGGTTTGAGGGTGTAACTCCTAACTTCACCCCGGACAAGTTTTCTGTGATGTGTTTTAAATGGGGCCTTTATTTAAGCAGTTTCTGTGCTCTGCTCATGTTTTGCTCTCCAACAAGCTGCGAAGCAAGTGAAATGCCTGGGGCCTAAGACCAACCTTGGTATTGAAGTCCAGAGCTATTTTTAAAGGAATGTTGTCTTTATGATTATAAATGCAATGCATAACCATGACTTATGGTTTTTGAGTACATACTGAGAGCTCAGTACTGGGCGCAGTGTTTTGCATGCATTGACTAATCTTCACAGCAACTTTCTGAGCTAAGTATGATTTCCATTTAATTTAGAAGGAAACTCAGGTCCAGAGTCACCCAGAATCTTGTTGAGGTTCACACAGCTGGGAGGTGGTGTCGCTAGAATTAGAACTTGGCTTTTCTGACTGGTGTCTGTCCGCCTTACTGCCACCAAATCGTGCCTCTCTACAGGACTATGACAACAAATGTGAAAGAGGTACAATGTCATGAAGAGAACAGTAAGAATGTCTATTACCATAATACCTTAACTTAGAGATATCTATTGTACTTGGTACATTTTTTCCAAGTCTTTACCCTGATGTATAAATTAATAGATTTTTTTTAATGAACAGGTTTTATTCATGGTTTTGTACTTTGCTTTAACATTTAACCTCTTATTGTGAGCATATTTTCAAGTCATTAAATTTTGTTGAAAGCCTTTTCATGGTTGTATGCCATTTGACTGTACCGTAATTCATTTAACCAGTCCCTTATTACTGGACATTTTTCTGCTTTCAGTTTTTGCTTTTAGAAAACCAATTATAAATAATTCTACCATGAATCCATTTGACTATATTTTGATTGATTATTTTCTTGTTGTAATGCATATGTTTAAGGCCCTTGACACATGTTGTCAAATATAACAGATTCTCAATAATATCTGTGTCAATCAGTCATAATTGACCTTAATATACTTCATATTTGATTCTAACCAATACTAGAGGCATTTTTTATAAATGGCCATTGAATACAAAATAGATTTGGATTTAAAAAAAAAAATTTGGATTATTTTTAAGCCGTATCTTTTTCCTTTTCTAAAGACCTGTGTCTTGAGAATCAAAGCAGGATTGGGTTTCTACCCCATTGGCTTAGGAAGGGCTTGAGGGCCTCCGGGTACCTGAGGTGGAGTGGGGTGGGGTGGCATCTACAGATATACCTGGCTACTACTTGGGAGGACCTGTAGAACAGGCTGAGGGCGTTCTGCCTGGTGTAAGGGTTGTACGTGGACATCACATTTGGTGCTACATTCCGTTTGTGAGATTGGCATTGACTATGGAAGAGAGGTAAAAATAACAGCACTTAGAGTCTCTTCCAGTTTAGAGACTGAATTAAAAACACTACCCATTTGAAGCTGTCATGACTTTCCCTATGTAATGCCCTTATAACTGCCCTACAGGTCACACAGATGAAGTACTATTATCTTCACTTTGTAGAAGATAATGGTAGTAACAGTGGAAACTGATCCAGCCCATATTATGGGACAGGCACTGTACTAATATTTGGCATGTATTATGCTCCTTAATGTGCAAAAGAACCCTGTGAAATAGATACTGTATTTCATGGATAAGGACAGTGATATACAATAATTTAAAATAACATTTGGGGCATCTGGATGGCTCAGTTGGTTAAGCAACTGCCTTCGGCTTGGTTCATGATCCCGGAGTACCAGAATCAAGTCCCGCATTGGGCTCCCAGCTCCACGGGGAGTCTGCTTCTCCTCTCTCATGCTCTCTTTTACTGTCTCTCTCTCAAATAAATAAAAATAAAATCTTTAAAATAACATTTAAAGTCACTAATTTAGCAAGTGACAGAACTGGGATTCAAACATACTTTGTCTCTAGAGAAATCTCAGAGAGATTAAGGTCCACATTTAAAGTCTCCCAGAGACTAAGCAGATGAACTGGAACCCATGTCCAGGTCCGTGTGTTCAGTGACCTTTCCTCTAATACCAAGGCTCCACTGTGACCATTTGGATGTGGTTGGCAATGTCAGCCCTCATTGGAGGTGCCCAACACTTAAGAATCTCTCAAGTCCAGACCAGCTTCGCTCACAGACATGCCCTGTGTGTGTTCTTCCCCGTGGGGACCTGAAAGTTCCCGCAGGCACCATTTGCCAATGAGTAGGTAGGGGAACTGAGAGGTCAAATAATGTGTCCAAGGTCACATAGCTGGTAATGAAATCAGAGATAGTAACAGTCATCTCTCAGAGTTGTTGAGAGCATTCTATGCGGATTGGAAAGTGATTTTCACAAAGTAAGCATTTAGTGAACAATAGCAAATATTAACAACAATGATGGTGATAGTGGTTATCCTGTTAATATGATAGAGTAATGAGTTCTTCTGCTTCATTAATCCTGTCCTCAACTGAGGACCATTGGAAGCATTCATTGTCTTACTGGACTGAACACTACCTGAGAAATTTGACAATATTGATTCTACTTTGTATGAAGAATGCCTCTCAGGGAGTTGCTGATAAGCTCGGAGAAGCTGGCTAACCCTGAGACCCTCAGATTTGTACCCAAACTCCAGAGGCTTCCAAAGGCATTACATTTGATGTGTCAACCTCACACATATCTTTGATAAGCAGGAGCACTTCTACTTTTTCACACTGTACTTGGACACGAGTCTGCCTCAGCATGATAGGAAGCAACCAGCTCCCAGTCCGTGCTAGTTTAAGTACTGAATAGCAAAATCCTGTGGCAGTCTAGGAAACTTACCTCTATAGAATGTGCTGACGTGGGAGAATGGAATTAAATGGGACCTCGTACCTAGTGTATTTCACCACCAGCATGTTTTATTCATCCTTGCTTACTGTATGAATGGCAATTTTCCTTCCAGATGCAGAGGCAGTCTAGGAACAGAACTTTAATTTTCAAAGGAGAATTACTGGGCCCCTGTTTTGAAGGAAGAGGTCATCTTGGCCAAGAAAGGAATCATTTTCTGCTATGGTATTCTCTTTACCACTAAAATATATGCCGTGTAGATTCTAGCTTGAGTTTTCCTATGAGACATGAATGCAAATTGTGAGAGGCTCTAGTCCCCTGGTATCAAAGCCATCTAGTCTAGCGAGGCTAGAGCTCAACATGGCCCTCGGTTGGAGTTCTAGCTATAATTATACTAGGGAACTCTTCACTGCCATGTGCCTTAGATTTGTCTTCTCGCTGGGAAATGGGAAACAGAGCAAGTGATGGCTCTCAAAAACGCATCGTGAAGAAAGTGGGTTTGTATCATTAGCCTTCCTCAAACCACTCAGTGTTGGATATTGACATGCCCATGCCAGCCATTACCATGAGAGCAGGCAGGAGAGCTGTGGCAAATAAGATAAAGCCCATTCCCACTACCAAAATAAATTGTTAAACTAATTGGAAGAGACTATTCTTACTGAGCATTGACTATGTAAAAGAATATGTACATGTCTTAATAATAACATGTCTTACTAACAGTATTGCCAAACCTCAAAACAATCATGTAGGATAGATACTATATTACTGGCATACCCATTTTAAAGATAAGGAAACCAAGGCTCCTCGAAATTAATTTTCCAAGGACAGCCTGTAAGAGGCAAAGCTGAGGTTCAACCTAAGTAGTTTCATTCCGGAGCCTGTGTTCTTAACCACTAAGCCCGTTCCTGAAAAACAGGTGCACTGCTGTTGATACCAGGCCAATACAAAAATTTTACAGTGTAATCGTTGGAATACTTCTCTCCAGTTCTGTGTGGAGCACTTCATAAAAGGTAACCTCACAGCAGCCTTAAATTTTGAGTACTATTATCTCCACATACAGATGAGGAAAGTAAGGCATATACTAACTTCCCCAAGGTCATCTACTTGTACAGACCTGAGACTCAAACTCTAGTTTTTTTCTGACTCAAAACCATCAGCCTACAAGGAGGCTACAAAGAAGAGTAAAACGGGGCCCTTCCCCATTACGAATGTATATTATAACAAGGGGGAAGGACTTTGGACCTGAATCACTGTCATGCAAAGTCCAGGGTAAGTTCCATACAAGTAATGAAAATGAAGAAAGAGAAGGAGAGAGGGGAGAGAAGTGGAGGGAAGTGGAAGGAGGTAGAGAAGTAATGTGGTAGAAGAAGGAGATCTCACGTTTGCTCAGGAAGGCTCCATGGAAGAGGAGGTATTACATGCATCCTTGGGGGATGGATGAGACTTGAATGGACAAAGTCTCCTTTTATTTAGAACATGTTAGATGCTGGACATTGCACTAGAAACTTAACCCATTAAGACTGGGTCTCACAAGAACAGTGTCATTTATTTCCAGTTTGTAGAGGAGAAAACAGGCTAAGCAAGAAGATGTTGCCAGATGTGGGGGTGACTGGCATGAACAAAGTCCTGGCCCAGGGACCATGAATAGAGGTGTCATTGGAACAGAGAATTCACAGTAGTATAAGAAAGGTCCCCCTGGGGCGCCTGGGTGGCTCAGTGGGTTAAAGCCTCTGCCTTTGGCTCAGGTCATGATCCCAGGGTCCTGGGATCGAGTCCCACATCGGGCTCTCTGCTCCGCAGGGAGCCTGCTTCCTCCTCTCTCTCTGCCTGCCTCTCTGCCTACTTGTGATCTCTGTCAAATAAATAAATAAAATCTTTCAAAAAAAAAAAAAAAGTCCCCCTGGGCCCAGAGGACACAAGTTCTGGACCTCTCTCCTATTGACAATGGAGAGTTAGTCACATTGCTTGTGAAAGCAGAAGGGAAATAATGAGAACTGGGTTTTAGGAAGATTCTCAGGCATTGGTGTGCAAGAATTAATTGAATAGTACTAACTAGAGTGGGTAACGACACTGCTTCTATGCTCTGAGCTTAGGGTAATAGGTTCAGGTTCCAGAGGGCTGAGTCTGAAGTGAAGCTTTGTCCTTGATTGGCTGTCTGTTCTCAGATAAGGAGAACAGAGTTGTCTCAGCTATAGATGAAGATAATGGAATGTACCTGTCTCACAGGGGTGCTGTGAGGAGTAAACGAGACAAAATATTTGAAACGCTATGCCCAGGGCTTGACCCATCATAATCATGGGCTAAGCGAGAGCTCCTTTTTCTTTCTTTCTTTCTTTCTTTTTTCCTAATGAAAAACACTGAGGCCAGCTTGAAAGCTTCAAGGCTGTTATTGTAACACATGCACGAGGTGATGAGGGCCCAGCCTGAGGTGGTAGAAAGAAAGAATGGGAAGAGAAGAAATAATGATGTTAAGTGTAAGGCAGCATCTCCTCCTGGCACGGCTGGCTTGTTGAGGAAAATAAAATCTCACTTTAGCCAGAATATTCTGCTGTGAAATGTAAAATGGATTTGAAAACGAAAATTATCTATCGTGTGCAGTGTAGTATTCATTGGGTTTTTGTTAGACTGTAAGACAATGGCTCCAGTTTTGTAATATCTGTATCTCTCATTCTTTAAGCATTCAGCGTGTTGATTTCCTATCTCCTGAAGACTTTCCATTGTGCAACTATGGAAATGAAATGTTTTAAGATAAAGCAAAAGATTGGAGAATATATGAAAATGAGTCTGAAAATGGAAGAATGAGTTTCATGTTTACAACCTTTTATTCTGTGATTCAGAAAGACTTGCATTTGCATCATTTCCATTATGTTTTCTGAACTGACATTAATGTTGTGGATATTAAGTCTGATATTTAATTAAAGGAAGGTTGTCTATTCCTGCTATTGCTGTCCAGGGCTTATTAGTCACTTTTCATAGGTGTCTAGAGATGAACGTTTCTACCACAAACTGCTGTCAGCTATTTGATACCTAAATCAGGTCCTGGAGAGAATGAGTTTAGGAATTCAAAATGTCGGACATACCTTTGATTTCAATATTCAGCTCACAATAAAAAAAATCCTAGAGTGTCAACCTCCAGTCCTTTCTTAAAAATGAGTTTATTAGGGGCGCCTGGGTGGCTCAGTGGTTAAGCCGCTGCCTTCGGCTCGGGTGATGATCTCAGGGTCCTGGGATCGAGCCCCGCATCGGACTCTCTGCTCAGCAGGGAGCCTGCTTCCTCCTCTCTCTCTCTGCCTGCCTCTCTGCCTACTTGCGATCTCTGTCTGTCAAATAAATAAATAAAATCTCTAAAAAAAAAGATTTAAAAAAATGAGTTTATTAGCTGGTCATTAAACATACTGTACATTAATATTATAGTAAGTTGGCTGAAGCCTAGATAAATGGGCGATTAGCTTCTTTTCTGAGAGCAGATCCATTATCATAATGGAAACAAAATCCACATGCATACATAAGACAAAAATTGCCCCTCCCTCTCTCTCAGGTATTTGTTATAGAAGCCAAGAGCTCAGTACCAACTGAGTACCAACTGAGTAATAGGAGTAATTCACTTTGCCTTTTTTCCCTTTCCCTTACAGTGATAATCATGTTTTCTTATGGAGCTCCCCTATCTCCATTTAGTAGATAGATTTACTTCATTTAGTTCTCTAGCTTCTCTTACTTGAAATCTAAAGCTTGTGTTTAACACTGGAATATATTATTAATTAGATTTCAAGCACCCAGATAAAATAAAGAGAGAGCATGTAAATTTCATTAGGAGGCTTTAAAAATCATAATTAATAGATCAATTATTTATAATGTATCTTTACATTTATAGCCTAAATATCTCTGAATGAAAAATAAGAAAAATGGCACGTGTGTTGAGATGGCACATACTTTGATAATTGTTTTAGACAATAGTATGGATGGATAAAATATAGAAAAGATAAAAATGCACAGCTGAGCTTAGATAGAAGACAGGCTTCTGCGTGGCTCAGACATGGAAAGGAAAAGCCCGAGTATGAGTAGGGCTGAGTGTTGTTGGGCTCCTGCTCTCCTAATAGGCAATGATAGCCAAGAATTTAGGTCCTTTTGAATAAGGTGGCTAACATGCTTCACCTATGAAGGAGTATTAGGACTAACTCAGTGCTTAAAATCAAGAACTGGAAATAAGGAGCCAAACATTTTACCTTGTCTCATGAAAGGAAGCTGCAACAATGTTACTTGAGAACATACCCCTGGCAAGATATAGGCCTTAGGAAATAGGAGGACACAGAAACAGACTCATGACACTGGAATGAATCAAGTTGTCCACTTTTTTGTTTGTTTGTTTGTTTGTTTGTATAGTTCTATTTTTTATAAACATATAATGTATTATTGACCCAGGGATACAGGTCTGTGAATCACCAGGTTTACACACTTCACAGCACTCACCATAGCACATACCCTCCCCAATGTCCATAACCCCACAAGTTGTCCATTTGTTCAGTAAAAGGATCTCTCATGTCCCCGGTATGACCACTGGACAGAAATTCCAAAACGACACTGCAAGACCTGGTTCTGAAATCAGGACCTATTTTAGGGCTGGGTGGAGACCAGTATAAAAATCCAGATGGGAAGGGATGAAAGTAGAAACAGAGAGAGACCAAGAGTGCAAGCCGGAGGGGGCGAGGGGGAAGTGAGGAGGGACAGAGGGGGAGGGGCAGAATCTCCAGCAGACTCTGTGCTCCGTGTGGAGCCTGAGGCAGGGCTCAACCCCAGGACCCTGAGATCATGACCTGAGCCGAGACAAAGAATTCAAGAGTCAGACACTTAACCAGCTGAACTGCCCAGGTGGCCCCAGGCAAGTCACTTTTAAGAAGGCACTTGCATAATACTGAGAATAAATGGCTCCTTCATGTTTGTGCCCCGGCTGCCTAACTCTCCTTCACTAGGCCCGGCTCAGGATCTGTGATTCCATACAAATATAAATAAACCACAAGTTAGTCAGAGTGTTTTCTTACAAAAAATGTTAGTACAGGTAGAAAGAATAATAGAAAAATCGCCATTTGGTAATGTCAATGGATGATAAAAGTATTGGGTTATGTTTTGGTGAGGAACATCACTTTTACATGTTTTGAAAGGGTCTCCTGTCCAAGGTACTTCTTAACAACGAAGTGGCAAATAGTAACTGTCCGGTCGAGAAACCTAGAAGACACCACCGTAAGTAAGTGATCAAAATTAGCCTCCTCAAGTAATGAGACACAGAGATATTGTGTGTATCTTAGTCAGATGCTATGAGAAGGGCACATTATTTTTGAACTACTTCTGCCAAAATTATATAACCTGAATTTAGTCATGAGGAAAAAATCAAACCCTAATTGATGTACATTCTACAAAATAAATGACCTGTACTCTTCAAAATTGTCAAGCTCGTGAAAGACAAAGAAATGCTGAGGGACTGTTACATATTAAAGGACACTAAAGAAACATGACAGCTAAATGCAAGGCACAATCCTGGATTAGGTCCTCCTGTTATAAAGCACATTAGTGAGAAAATTGGTGAAGTAGAAATGAGCTCTGTAGATTATAAAACTGTATCTATGCTAATTTCCTGATATTTGATTATTATACCATAATTGTGTAAAAGAATAACCTTGTATCTAGAAAATATACACTGAACTATGAGGGATATAGAGGCTTTATGTCAGCAACTTTCAAACAAAGCAGTTTAGAAAAATGTAATACAATTATGTGTGTTTATGTGTATATGTATACAAGACATTAACATTTGAGGAATTTGGGGTGTAGAACAAGAATTTTTTTTTACCATTTTTATAGCTTTTCTGTCAGTCTTAAATTATTTGAAAATGAAACAAAAATCTACATTGACAGTCAAAGTACTATACGACCAAGACTAGTGTTAATAGTTAAAGGTTATTTTATAATATTTACTACAGTTAATAGGGAAACTAAAAATAAATGAATTAAGTACTCAACTTAAGAAAGCAGAAAAAAGAGAAAATAAACTAGAAAGATGGACATTGTAAAGAGCAAAAATTAATCAGTTTGTTAGAAGGCAAAGAAAATGAGAGGATTGATAGAATAACAAATTGGTTCTTTGGGGAAAAAAGAGTGAGTATAATGAGAAAATATCAACAACCATAAAGAAAAGACAACAGTGGGGAAAAATACATAGAAAAATTGTACAGATAAATTAAAGTTTTCAATGATCGTAAGATATAATCAACTTTGTGCCCATAAACTTGAAAACTTAAAAGGATATTTTCTTGGAAAAGGTATCAAAAGTGACTCAAAGAAAACACAAACTTCTATAAATCAATAAACTGAATTGATACTCAAAAAATTTTCTACCCTCAGGGCACCTGTGTGGCTCAGTGGGTTAAGCCTCTGCCTTCAGCTCAGGTCATGATGTCAGGGTTCTGGGATCCAGCCCTTCATCGAGCTTTCTGCTCAGCAGGGAGCCTGCTTCCCCCCACCTCTCTCTGTGCCTGCCTCTCTGCCTACTTGCGTTCTCTCTCTCTCTCTCTCTCTCTGTGTGTTAAATAAATAAATAAATAAATAAATAATAAATAAATAAATAAATAAACCTTAAAAAAATTTTTTCTACCCTCAAAGATGTTAGGCACAGGCAGTTTTATAGAAAAACTACCAGATCTTTCTCAGGGTGAGATAATTACTCTTTTATAAACTGTTACAGAGAATAGAATAAAAATGGGAGAAACATCTAAGATTTTAGAAGAATTAAGCAGAGGCCCCTGCTCTACCTGATATTAAAACTTTCTGTGAATTTATAGTAATTAAGACACTGTGTCATTGTGCAGGGAGAGATGAAAATACCGATGAACTAGAATAGAAAGCCCAGTAATATACTCGTTTGTGCATGGAACCTGGATATATGTGAGATGGGGCATATCAAGTCATTCTGGGGAAAGAAGTATTATTCAGTATATGATTCTACTAGAATTGGGGATAACATGGGACCAAATAAAATTAAACCTCAAGGCACCTGGGTGCTTCAGTTTGTTGAGAACAAGACTCTTGATTTCAGCCAGGGTCATGATCTCAGAGTTGGGCTCCATGCTTAGTGTGGAGACTGCTTGTCCCTCTCCCTCCCCTGCTGCTTACCCTTCCCCCACACACAAGCACTCTCCACACTCTCTTTCTCTCAAAATAAATAAATAAAATCTTTTTAAAAAATAAATGAAGGAAACTTTAAAAAAAAACTAAATATCTGTTAATCATAATATGAAACCAAATACAGGAGACAATCTTTAGGATTATAGGGCAGGAAAAATTTTCTCAAATAAATAAAAAACAAATTATAAAGAGAACAACTAATAAATTTGATTCTGTAATAAAAGAAATTCTACAGAGACATCATTGACTATCCTGTAAGTGTAATGTTGAATGAAAAAACCAATTTGCCTAATTATACAGTATTCCATTTATTAAATGTTGAAAAACAGATATACATTCTTCATGGATATATATGTATATTATAAAATGATTTTTTAATTGTATATATATGTATATTATAAAACAATTTTTTAAATGTATGGGAACTTTTTAAAAGTGTTTATTTATTTATTTGACAGAGAGAGGGAGAGAGAACACAAGCAGGTGGAGTGGGGGAGGAAGAAACAGTCTCCCCGCTGAGCAGGGAACCTGATGCAGGGCTTGATCCCAGGATCCTAGGATCAAGACCTGAGCCAAAGCATACACTTAACTGAATGAGCCACTAGGCACTCCAATGTATGGGAACTTTAATACTGAATTCCTAAAAGAAAAGTGGAGAGTGGAACTGGGGAGAATACAGTAGGGTTCTCAACTCTTATCTGAAATGTTTTCTCTTTTATTGAGATATGATTGACATATGTTAGTTTCAGATGTACAACATAATGGTTTGATATTTGTATATATATATAGAGAGAAATGATCACAATAAGTCTAGTTAACACCCAATACCACACATAGTTACAAATTTTTTTCTTGTGAATTTTTTTTTTATTTTTAAGATATACAATATAGTATTATTAACTGTAGTCACAATGTGGACATCATATCCCTTGACTAATTTTTTATAACTAAAAATTTGTAGATTTTGACTATCTTCATGCATCTTACTCACCCCAACCCCTTTGCTCTGGCAACCACCACTCTGTTTTATGAGTCATAGGGCTTTTTTTTTCCACATATGAGATCATACAATATTTGTCTTTGTCTGACACATCTGTGTTACCACAAATGGCAAGATTTCCTTCATTTTATGGTGCATAACATTCCTGTGCATGTGTGTGTGTGTGTATACCCCACATTTTCTTTATTTGATGGACACTTTGGTTACTTCTATGATTTGGCTATTGTACATAATGCTGCAATGAACATGGGGGGGTGGTATATGGATCTTTTCAAGTTAGTGTTTTCACTTCTCTAGGATAAATTCCCAGAAGTAGAATTGTGGATCACCTTATAGTTCTAGTTTTTATTTTTTGAGGAATGTCCATACTGTTTTCCATAGTGTTTGCACTGATTTACATTCCCACCATCAGCATGTGATGGTTCCCTTTTCTCCACATCTTTTCTGACACTTGTTGTCTCCTCTCTTTGGGATGATAGCCATTCTAACAACTGTGAGATGATATCTCACGTGGCTTTTATTTGCATTTCCCTGATGATTAGTGATGTGGAGTACATTTTCATGTGCCTGTTGGCCATGTGTTTGTCTTCTTGAAGAATTCCTATTCAGATCCTCTGCCCATTTTTAAGTTAGATTTTTTTTTGATAATGCATTTTATGAGTTCTTTATATATTTTGGATATTTATCCCTTGTCAGATATATGATTTGAAAATATCTTTCCCATTCAGTGACTTGCCTTTTCATCCTGTTGATGATTTCCAGTGCTATACAGAAGTTTAAAAATTCAATGTATTCCCATTTGTTTATCTTGGTTTTGTTGCCTTTTGCTTTTCTTCTCAAATACTAAAAATCATTGCCAAGACTGAGGTCAAGAAGCTTACTGCCTCTTTTTCTTCTAGGAGTTTTACAGTTTCAGTCTTAGATTCAACTCTTGATCATTTCAAGTTAATTTTTGTACATGGTAGAAAATAGTAATCAAATTTCATTCTTTGACATATTGCAGTCCAGCCTTCCCAGCACCATTTATTGAAAAGAATGCCCTTTCCCACATTGTATGTTCTAGGCTCCTTTGGCATAGATTAATTGACTATATGTGTGGGTTTATTTCTGGGCTCTCTATTCTGTGCTATTGATCTATGAGTCTGGTTTTTTTTTAAATTTTTTATGTTTTATAAACATATAATATATTTTTATCTCCGGGGTAGAGTCTGTTTTTTTTTTTTTAAGATTTATTTATTTTAGAGACACTAGGAGCAGGGAAGGGGCAGAGGGAGAGGGAGAGAGAGAAGTTCAAGCAGACTCCCCACTGAGCGCAGAGCCTGACTTGGGCCTTGATCTCCTGAACCTGAGATCATGTCCTGATCTGAAATGAAGAGGCCATTGCGTAACTGACTGAGCTACCCAGGGACCCCTGATTTATAAGTCTGTTTTTATGCCAATACTATAGTGTTTTGATTACTGTAGCTTTGCAGTGTAGTTTGAAATCAGGAAGTGTGAGGCATCTAGCTTTGCTCATCTTTCTCAAGGTTTCTTTGGATATCTGGGGTCTTTTGTGGTTCCATATAAATTTTAGGATTTTTTTTTCTACTTCTGTGAAAAAAATTGCCATTGGAATTTTGAAGGTGATTTCACTGAATTTGTAGATTGCTTTGGGTAGTATTGACATTTTAATAATACCAGTTCTTTCAGTCTATGATCATAGAATATCTTTACATTTATTTTGTCTTCATCAATTCCTTTCATCAGGATCTTATAGTTTTCAGGGTATAGATCTTTCACCTGCATGATTAACTATTTTATTCTTTTTGATGCTGTTACAAATGGGATTATTTTCACAATTTCTCTGATAGTTTGTTATTAGTGTATAGGAATGTGGTAGATTTCTGTATATTGATTTGTATTCTACAACTTTACTGAATTCATTTATTCTTTTTTTTTAGTTTTTTATTTTTTATAAACATATATTTTTATCCCCAGGGGTACAGGTCTGTGAATCACCAGGTTTACACACTTCACAGCACTCACCAAAGCACATACCCTCCCCAATGTCCA
>NC_081575.1:12915655-12921948 GCF_022355385.1 Mustela nigripes
TCTCCTCTTTCATTCATGATTTTATTTATTTGGGTCCTTTCTCTTTTCTTTTTGATAAGTCGGGCCAGGGGTTTATCAATTTTATTAATTCATTTATTCTAACAGTTTTTTCATGGTATATTTAGGGTTTTCTATGTGTTATATCTTCTGTAAATAGTGACAGTTTTACTTCTTCCTTTCCAATTTGGATGCCTTTTACATCTTTCGATTGCCTAATTGCTCTGGCTAAGGTTTCCAGTACTATGCTGAATAAAAGTGGCAAGAGTGGGCATCCATGTCTTGGTCCTAATGTTGTGGAAAAGCTTTTAGTATATTAGCTGTGGGTTTTTCATATATAACCTTTATTATGTTGACTTATGTTCTGTCTGTACTCACTTTGTTGAGAATATTTATCATAAATGGATGTTGAATTTTGTCAAATGCTTTTTTTCTGAATCTATTGAAAGATCATATGATTCTTATCCTTTGTTTTAGGACTGTGGTATATCATGCTGACTTACACATGTTGGACCATCCTTGCAACCCTGGAATAAATCCCACTAGATTGTGGTGTATGATCATTTTAATGTATTGTTATATCTATGCTCATCGGGGATGTTGGCTTATAATTTTCTTTTCTTGTGGTGTCCTTGTTTGGTTTTGGTACATGAAATAGTTTTTATTTCTTAAAAAAAATAAGGTTTGAAACAAATATGGGCTAAAATTAAGATGTGATAACATGCAAAGTGTAAGTAAATGGATATTTGTTAATATCATCTATTCACATCTATATGCTTGAAAAGGATCAGTCTAGATCATGGTTGAAATCCAGGGTCAACCGCTTGTTAGGTGTGTGACCTCTGCCAGACGACTGAATTTCTTAGTATCTCAGTTTCTTGACTTAAGAATTATGGATAATTGGATAATTGTAGTACTTAAAATGTTGTTGTGAGAATTATATGGAAAGATGCATGTGAAGTGTTTTCTACAATGTGTGGTACATAATAAGTACTGAATGCACTCTGGCTTTTGTATCATTTTCAAGAAATCTCCCATATTTAGATTTTTTGGCCACCTTTTACTGTTTTAATAATGTTTCATTTTGAAATAATTTCACACTTCTAGAAATAGTTACAAAGAATTCCCATTTACCCTTCACCTAGATTTTACCACAATCATTCTTATTGTATTGTTTGGATCAAAAAATCTTCTTGAATGGGAACCCAAACCATCATATATTCTATGCTATGTTAGACTGGAAGGATATATGTAACCATGGTTAAGAATGTAAGCATTGTATTTTGACAGTCATCAGTGGGATCTCAGCTTTCCTACTGAACAACATGGGACTGGGAACGTTGCCCAACTTCTCTGAGTCTTTGAGAGAAAAAGTTAGCACAGTATGGCAATTGTGGCCTGTGGTCCATCCTCTAAATCAATAAATAGCCCCTACATTTCTGAGCTGGGCTTATTTTTGTGGCATTTGCTGAAATGCTTAGAGAGGCTTACTCTGATGTGTGGAATGATCTGGAGTATGGTATTTTTCTCTGCAAAACAGAGTCACATGAATGAGACTCAGCTTCGGATGCCTGAGGCCAAATTTCAAATTTTCTGGATTCTTCTTTTGGAGTGTGTGTGTATGTGTATGCATGAGCATACATGTCCTCTTGATTTGTGTGATTTCTTTTTTCCAACCCATCAAAGATAGCTTCCTTTGCCACATTATTCTCCTCCTTTTTCTCTGCTGAGGCTTTTAGATATGGCTGTTCTCTTGGAGAGGAGAAGGCCTAATTGCATCATTGTTGATGGGTTTCTGACTGGAGTTGCAGTGAGCAAACCTAGCAGAAGGGATCACCCACTTAGGTTAGGGGTGACTTGGGGAGATAGAAGAAAGTCTGGGTGCTTTAGAGCATTGATTCTCCAGAGTGGGTCTGAGGGAATTTGCGATCTTTGACAGTGCTTCTCATGCCTGTATCTAAATGAGGAAAATAGACAAGGTAGTGTATTTTTCATGTAGCTTTTTTAAAGGAATAAATATAATGACATGTCCTCTGATTTGAGATTTTGGCCTTCCAACTCTTTTGGTGATAAAATGTTTTTTTCTTTTTTGAAATTATCAGGGTAGTTTTCTCTCTTTAAAGTAGGACCCATGCCCAGCATGGAGCCCAACACAGGGCTTTAATTCAGGACCCTGAGATCAAGACTGGAGCTGAGATCAAGAGTCAGATGCTTAATGGACTGAGCCATCCAGGTGACCCTGTCAGGGCAGGTTTTTCAAATGCCCTCAATTGGTGGTCAAACTTTGTAAATTTGTGCCCAGTGTATTCATGGAAGATGTTGTTGGTCCATGAAATCAAGAGATCTGGGGACCATTGATTCAGACTGCCAAAGATGAAAACTTTAGTTGAAATTAAGTTCCAATCTAAGCTTTACAGATAAATCCATTGAGGAACTCAAACTCGCATAGCAAGTTTGTAGCAGAACTGGGACTAAAACCACATTGCCTGATATTCGGGCTATTGAGCCTTCCTCTCCTCTGCCTTGCTGATTCAAAAGGAAAGAAGCACGGAAGAAAACTTCCCTTGACCTCACTACATAGCAAGTTTTTACCTTGCACACTTTATTTCCTGTTTTGTTTTAAGTTCAGGAACTGAAAGAACAGCCAAAATCCCAATGGGAAATGATGATGCCTAAGTTCCCTGCCTCATAGTCGTTAACCCTGTTGGAGCGGAGGCGGGCAATAAAATGGTCACTTGAAGTTTGTGCTGACTTGTTCCCTGTTGAGTCAGAAGAAGTGCCTACTCAGAGCATTAATTTCTGATTAGCTCTAATCCAGCCAGGTTAGAAAATAGAGTGGAGAAAAATAAGAATTCACATACCCTTTTCAGATCGTTAACTAGCAATGGCTTATAGAAGTGGGTCAGTGCTGTTACAGAGAGGAAAACTGGAGGTTTCTGAGTGCTACCTAAAGCAAGGACAATCAGCTTCTGGCCTAGGGTGCCTGATGGGCATGGAAACGGTTCAAAATTGGGCCATTTGAGTAGCTCACACCTAGAATTTTAACAGTGCCAGTATTATAGGGACCCTGGAATCATGGAGGAGCACTGCTCTGGGAAAACATCTGTCTACATACACCAAGGTTAAAGGAGAACTGGCCTTTGATTAGAAGGGCCTCCAAACATCATAGTGTTTAAACTAGTGTATTCATTTCCTATACCTGCTGTAACAAATCATCACAAACTTAGTGGTTTAAAAACACAAATTTATTATCTTACAGTTCTGGTTGTCAGAAGTCCAAAATGAATCTCACTGGGTTAAAATCCAGGTGTCAGCATGGCTGTGGTCCTTTTGTAGGCTCTAAGGAAGAATCCATTCCTTTCCTATTCTGGCTTCCAGAAGGTGCCCGTATTCCTATCCCAGGGTGAGATCACTTAAACTTCTGCTTCTATTGTCACATTGCCTTCTGTCTTTCTGACTCTAACCCTCCTGGCTTCCTCTTATGAGGACCCTTGTGATTCCATTGGTCCTACCAGGATAATCTGGAATAACCTGCCCTTCTTGAGATCCTTAATTTAAAATCCACCTGCTAAACCCTTTTGCCATGCAGGGTAGCATTCAGAGTTTCCAGGAATTGAGATATGGATCTCCTCAGTGGGGTGGTGGTGTTGGTGGGGACATGATGTGGCCTACCGCAACTACTAAAATGATGTTTTCAAGTGAAATCATATGAGGAACCCCAATACATAAATTGCACCAAAGCAAAGCCATTGTAGTTAAACGTTTACCCATTCAGAGCCTACTACTTACTCCCTGTGACAGTCCCAGAAGCACCCAGTGGAACCTTGTGGCTCAAGGACCAGTTTGAATGCAGCCAATTTATACGTGAAGAGAGGACACCATTTAGAAACACCCCAGCCACCACATCCTCACTGTTCATTATGATCTTCGGGGAAGCCAGACGCCTCTTACCGCTTATCAGTGAAATCCACAGGATGAGAGACCTTGCTCATTTAGCCCTACATCACCAGACTCAGAAGTGCTTAATGTTTGTCAAATGAATGAATAATCAATTAGTGATGAATGGAAAAGCCTTAGACAGCATCCATTTCCTGTTTCCCTGCTCACAATTATTCATGAATCAGACCTATAAATCAGCATTGTTGGGAAAAGATAAAGATGGAACTGTGCTACCTTGGGCTCCACTATCTCTGGCCCCAAACCATTCACATACATGAATACGCACTGAATTAAACTGCTTGTCATGAGCCTTCATAGACCAAATTGTTTCGAATCTTCACTGCGGACATCTTATTTTCACATCATGGAAATATAGTGGTATCCTAATATCCTTCTCTTCTATTTCCGTGAAACTCATTCTTGAGGGCAAGATTAGAAACAAGAAAGAGAATGTTAGAGATGAAGGTGCTTTACAGGCAAAAATGTTAGAAATGAGGACACTCAGGCCTAAAGAAGAGAAAGGACTTCCCCGATATCTTTGAGCCCCCGATATCATTTTAGAAGAACTAAACTAGGGTGCCTGGGTTGCTCGGTGGGTTAAGCCTCTGCTTTCAGCTCAGGTTGTGGTCTCAGGGTCCTGGGATTGAGCCCCATCTTGGGCTCTGCTTGTGATCTCTGTCTGTCAAATAAATAAACAAACAAAAAAATCTAAAAAAAATTAGAAGAACTAAACTAGAACACAAGTGTTCATCTGCCAAATAGTGTTCTTTCTATTGTTCCACAGTTGTGCAAAGCTAAACAATTCTATCAAGAAGAAGTTTGCCATAATCTCTTATCTCAGTAGACCTAAATTTGGCAATCTGGTGGCTCTAAGACAAATACAACCTACAGACCTGTTTAATTTGTCCCAGTTTTTTTTTTAATTGACTTGGTATGTCTCTAAATAGAGTAGCACACTCCAGCTCACCAATATCCCACCACTCCCTCTTGTCTTACACTTACCCTGTTTCACTCACATATATTTGACCTTGTAGATGTTTGAGTTTTAGCCCCTGACATAAACAATGAAAATGTACAAGAACTGTCAACATTTGGGGTTACAAACTCTATTTCCAACTGTCTTTCATGCTGTAAGGGTTATAAACATTTGTTTGACAGACCATACGTCTTAAAGACTGATGGTTCAGAAAATAATCACAACAGTTAACCCATGTTTCAGTCAGTACATGAGAAGGGAGAGATGATAAAGCAGACCATATCTCCTCTTTCCTCCAAACCAGTCATCACTAATTTCTTACCCAAATCTTTCCTCATCAACCCCTTTGCCATCTTTGGGTCTGACTCTAATTGAAATTAGTCTTACATCACATCTAACTGTGACTTGGGCGGTCTAACCTTACAGCATATGCAAAAGATGATTGTAAAGCCATTTATCATATGAATTCTTGAGCATGAGGAAAATGGTAATAGTGAGGGCTGAACAGAGCTCCAGTCCAATGGGAGAAGTGAAAATGATAATTAGAAACTATTGTTGGACACATAAAATGAGGTTTGGAGGGGAGGCTGTATTTTGGGTGGGATATGAGTGCCCAAAGTCTCCTCTTAGATATGCCAAAGAATAGTTCCAGGTAGTAGGACTGAGACTAACCATACCCCTGATTGACATTGGTCTTTTGGTATCCTATTTTGGATATATTTTAATAGCTTGCAGAACTGGGGTAAGCAGGGGTTGACATTTACCACACTTCTTACATCTTTGGCATCCAGTCAAACATATTCATTGGAATGACTTATGGGTGGTGATACCAAGTCTGCTCTGTAGAAATATAATTGGTTCCAAATTATGGTTCTAGACTTGCACACCGACAAACATTGAAACAGCCTCAAAACTCTAAGCATGATGCACCACATAGAATATCTTTGGGAACTCTGGTTTTATTTGGAAAATTATATCTAATATTTGGTCAAGGTTTAAAGTTTCCTGGGCTTTGAAGTAATTCTGTCTCCTAAACAGTGAGCCTTCAAAAGCTTTGACTGTGCCACAGGGCATTGATGTGATCTACAAATGAGAAGAGAACGGTATGTGAAAAGAAAAAAAAATGTGCCAAGTTTTGACATTAGATATGATAGGCAGGATTCCTTCTCTAATTCAGCAAGAATCCTATGCATGAGGAACACAAGTAAAGGCATGGCCCAGAAAAGAGGACACAACATTTACCTGGCTCTGCCACCGACATCTTTTTATTTTTTTATTAACATGTATTGTATTATTTGTTTCAGGGGTATAGGTCTGTGATTCATCAATCTTACACAATTCACAGCACTCACCATAGCACATACCCTTCCCAATGTCCATC
>NC_081575.1:12924948-12953617 GCF_022355385.1 Mustela nigripes
CCATTCATCTGTTGATGGACATCTAGGCTCTTTCCATAGTTTGGCTATTGTGGACATTGTTGCCATAAACGTTGGGGTGCATATACCCCTTCGGATCCCTACATTTGTATCTTTAGGGTAAATACCCAGTAGTGTGATTGCTGGGTCGTAGGGTAGCTCTATTTTCAACTTTTTGAGGAATCTCCACCCTGTTTTCCAGAGTGGCTGCAGCAGCTTGAATTCCCACCAACAGTGTAGGAGGGTTCCCCCTTTTCCCCCATCCTCGCCAACATCTGTTGTTTCTTGACTTGTTAATTTTAGCCATTCTGACTGGTGTGAGGTGGTATCTCCCTGTGGTTTTGATTTATGTTTCCCTGATGCTGAGTGATGTTGAGCACTTTTTCATGTACCTGTCTGTCACCAACATCTTATGTTGGGGGGAGTGTGCTGATCGCCTACTCGATGGAGATAGCATGCTTCCCAAGTGATGCTGAAAAAAAGGCAGTTCACTCCAGAAATGTCACCTAGAAGTCTTCGATATATAAGCTCCATGAAGACAAGAACACTCTTTATGACACTGTTGGCTCCCTGTGGCTTGGACTATGTGCATGGTGCACAGTTGGCTCTTATGGAGGCTTCCACAGTCCTGAAAAGGATGTTCCATTTCATCATCCAGATTCTGACCAAGTTGAGACATACCCAAAACAGGAAACTTCACTTCATTGCTGGTGGAGACCAAGCTAGAACTCCTAGTTTAATGAACAAGCAAAGTGTGTCTGTTAAATGAATTGTAAAAATGAGGCAGACTTGCCCACTTAAAAAGAAGCTGCATGGGACCAGGGCAGGCTGCCTACCAGTAGAACATCTGCTCCCATGAGTACAATTGCTCCCAACAGAAAAGAGGGCTGAACTGAATTGAGCATGTCTAGTGACCTACTCAAATTTACCAATCAAGTAAGTGTTCCCTTGCTTGTGGCGCTCAATAAATAATCGGCAAAGCCATGCACAGATGGTACCTGTGGAAGGTGGAAAGGGAACTTGAACTGCAAAAGGTCAGAAACACCACCTGGGGTCATTAGTGTAGCCCAAAGACTGGCATTCGTGTTTGCTTGAATAGAACCAGGATCACCCGATTGGGGTTCTTGGGTAACAAGCTTCTCGGAGCCCATAGTAAGTTTCTATAGCACCAGACTTCAGATCCTCTCACGTGTAAATAAGGGGAGATAAAGGACTTCTGGGGAAGGAAATGGAAAAAATCTTTGACCCCGATGTCACGTGAATTCAGCTGGGGGTCAGGGCAGAGGATTTCTGATGTAGCTCGAATAAGAAGTACCAGCTTATATTTTCTACGATACCGAACTGGATGAAGAAACAGAGATTCAGCAAGTTTCCTGCTTTGTTGTGCTTCGTAGAACACCTGTTAATGTCACTCTATTTCTAGAAATGTTTCTTTTTCCCCCCAGAGATTTTATTTATTTATTTATTTATTTATTTATTTGACAAAGAGAAAGAGAGAACAAGTAGGCAGAGTGGCAGACAAAGGGAGGGTGAATGCAGACTCCCCTGCTGAGCAGAGAGCACGATGTGGGGACTTGATCCCAGGACCCTGGGATCATGATCTGAGCTGAAGGCAGATGCTTAACCCACTGAGCTACCCTCATGTCCCTGGTTACTACACTTTTGACATAATATGACTAGCAAGTTCTGCACTGGCACTTTTTTTCCTTTCAGGGGAATCACACTTTCAGAAATCACGCTATCACCATATGCCCTGGTGTGTGAGCTAACGTACTGGGCTTAACTGTGGCAGAGCAGAGCTGACAAACTTGCCATCCATTAATGGTAATCATCCACTTTTAATTTAAGTCTGTTTTTGCTAACAGACTTTGCCTAGACCATCCTTGTTAACGTACTCTAAATGATACCAGAGAATCAAATCCTTCCTGGGTCTAGGATTGCCTCAAAGGCCGAATGACCTGTCTAGTTTTCTTTTGTCACAATGGTCTGTCTTCTCTTGATCCTATTTAAGCTTTCAAAAGAATTAAATTCATTTTGGTATTTATAGGTGGTCATTATTTCCATTTTGGTTGAGTGCCTCCTCTGTGCTCCTTAAGTCCTTTGCATGCACTATCTCATTTAACACTCAGAACAACTCTGTGAGATTTTTTTTTAATAATTTTTTATTTTTTATAAACATATATTTTTATCCCCAGGGGTACAGGTCTGTGAATCACCAGGTTTACACACTTCACAGCACTCACCAAATCACATACCCTCCCCAATGTCCATAATCCCACCCCCTTCTCCCAAACCCCCTCCCCCCTATGGTGTTCTCTCGATTTCCCAGATGACGCATCATCTCATTAAAGAGATGAACTCACTTGCCGAAATTCCACAGAGAATAAATGGTGGATTCACACCCGGGTCTGTTGAGCTGCTAAGCTCCACAGACTGTTTCTAGTAATATGCTCACCTGCTTCCAGCTGCCTTTCTAGCGCATCTCCAGATCCGGGGAACTGGTCCGGTTCATGTGATGTTTATTTTGCTTATTCCCCCATTTGAAACAGAAAGAGAAGCTGCCTCCCCCATCACAGCAGGATGGGATCCTTAATGGTAAAAGTTGCTTACCGATTTCTTCTTTGGGGAAGAACAAAACAGTCCTCTTTACATGTCATCTGCTGCTGCTTCTGGAAACTACCATGTATGAAGAACTGTAACATTAAAATACATTTGACAGTTTCCTTCAGTAACGGCTGGAACTAACAAATGGCCTTGTTTGGCAGAGCTTCCAGTCACAAGGTGACGCTTCGTACCACAGCAGAACCTTTGTAGCTCTTCTAATCTAATCATCAACAAAGTTTTTAAATGGAGACTTAAAGCAGTTTCATCCAAGCCTGCAGGTTTGCAGGGCTAGAGAGCCTTGTCTCCCCAGATAAGCGTTAAGGTCCACCACCAAACTTGTCCATCCCTAACGTAGAGGTCAAAAGACGGGGGAGGAAGAACATGTGACTTTTCATGTCAGGGTTGTGAGTTTGAGTCCCACGTTTGGGGGGTAGGAATTATTTTAAAATAATCAAACTTTTAAAAAGTGGGGGAATTGTGGGAGGATAAGGATGTTATGATTGTTCAATCTCTGAATCGAAATGACCCAGAAGATTCTTTTCTTAGGATGCTCTTCCACACATGTGCACTCAGGAAACAGATAAAGAGAATGGGGCATCTGGGGAATCCGAGCTTTAGAATGACTCAGTGGATTCCGGGGTCCTGGTGGAGTGTGGCTTTCCATCCCAGCTGACCCAAGATACATCATTTAATTGGGGGTGGATCTCGTATTACCCATTGGAGAGTTTCTGTAACTCTGGTACAAATTGGTGTTTTTATTTTTGTAAACAGAAATCTTGTACAAATGCGCTCTCATTAAAGAAGTCTTGTTGGTGAATCCTTTTGTAAACCGAAGAGACCTTTTATAATGCAAATAAGCTCCTCTAATCTATCCGTTATTGTTTCTGAGTTTGTGTGTAGGATTATTCTTAAAGAGGATGTATTAGTAATGTCCTAAATCACAAATACATTGTTTATTTATAAGCTACTCATTTTACAACACAGCCCACCTAGAAAGTCACATCCATTGTCGCTCTGTACCGTTAATGAGTCTTGCAAAATACTGACTTACAGCCACTTCACCTTGGAACCTCTAGCTTTGGAAATGTCACAGGAGATTTTTTTTTAATTTTTAATTTTTTATAAACATATAATATATTTTTATCCCCAGGGGTACAGGTCTGTGAATCGCCAGGTTTACACACTTCACTCACCAAAGCACATACCCTCCCCAATGTCACAGGAGATTTTTAAAACAAAACAAAAATCAAGCAGATCTTGAAATAAAACAGAAGCCAGATATCAAATATCAGGATATTGACACTAAGGTTTTTTTTTTTTTCTTTTTCTTTTTTTTTTTTTTTTTCCTTGTAAGATGAAGTAGGTGGCCCTGTGTCTTTCAAATTGTAGCTTTCCCTTTTTCTGTTCTTAAACTGAAGTTAGGGCACTGGAATCTTTAAAAAGTAAGGAAGCAAGCAGTCAAAACCAGCAAATTTCCAGCAAGTTTTGCCTTCTTTTCTTCCCTTTCCTTCCTTCCTTTCTTTCTTTCTTTTTTTCCTTCCTTCCTTCTTCTTTCGTCTTTGTCTTCTTCTTTTGGATTTCAAACCTCTGATGGGTGTTGCAATCTCTTTGTTTCTTAGTTGACTAATTTGCCTGTTGTCCTCCTATGATTCGCTCTGGATAGAGTGCCCAGCTCACAGAGAAGGTATATGCCCCATGTTTGGAGGTGGGGCCTGTAGCCATTTTGTCTAAATGTTAGGTAGTCACTAATGCCATCTTTGAAACTAAACTTGCTAAGAATCCTCGAAGGAGATGATAATGGATGAATTTGCTCAGTATGAAGTAAATTCACCTGCAATTATGCTCTGCTTTCCAAATAAGAAAGCTCCTAATTTTGAAACAAATTGAATTGTGATCCTGTATTTGGTTTATTTAATTATGAATTTATGTGGTCTTAAATAATGGCCCATTTCTCGGGGACATCTGCAGCATCAAATTTTCCAACCTAAGAGGGACCTGAAAATTTTTGTCTACCCCTGCAGTCATCCCACTGTGTGCTTCAATTTTTATGTATTCATAGAGGGGTGAGGAAAGTAGCTGAACCTTTCCTGGAAAGGAAGGTATCTGGAATATTAAAGAATAAGATGGGTTTCTTGGAGGCTAATAGCATTTTGCTTTGGATAATTTGCTCATTCACTTATTTATATAATTATGTAATTACAGCCTCAAAAAACCACATTTTATAGTATAGGATTGAAAAGTACTATCATTGCTGAGCCCTTCAAAAGCAATTGTCGGAATAAATTATAGCTAATGCCTAACTATTAGCCCTCAGTAAAAGGCAAATGACATGAAGCCAGCATGAGGACCAAACTCGGCAGAAGTAGCAGTTACATAAATGATGCCCACAACACCTGTTGGCCTAGAGTTACCCAGAGACTTGAAGGGACCCAAGGAGCCCTACTGAGGGGATTCCTGCTCGGTCACTGGAGTTCTCCTGAGCACATGGGTGAGCCTGGCCAAAGGGCAAAGGGTCACATGAAAAATTGAGGGTGCCTTCTGCAACGTAATACCAGTCACCTAAAGAATACCGCTCCACTCAAAGGGAGAATGGGAGGAGTGGGGTTCGTTCTTCATCCTGTCCAGATACCTCCCTGTTGCTAAGTCTGATGGACTCTTCTTACCTGATGTCTGTCCCGGCAGCTACTGTGGATCACACTGTCCTTGAAGTGCTCGTTTTCCTGGCTCCCATTCTGGCTGGTTCTTCTCAGACTCCTTCATTTCCCCTCCAGCTGACCTGTACCTCTTGGAGCTCACTGGACTTGTCTTCAGTCCCCCTTTGGGCTCACTTTTCACAGCTCCCGGGGGCACTCATTCACCCCTTGGCTTTAGTTACCACCTCTGGGCTGAAGTGACAGAATTCAGATTTCAATCTCTTTTCCTCCGAGCTCCAGACTCCTATAGACAAGTGCCCACCACCATGGCCCAGGGCACTGCTGTTCAGCACTTCTCAGGATGGACTCACTGTCCTTTTTCCCACATATGCAAGCAGCTGCCCCTCACTCCCTCCCCGCTCCGCCCTCCGTGAGCAAGCCTGGAAATGAGGGGTCCTTCCCCACCCCTCCGTCTCCCTCACACTCTACATCCAGTTCATCGGCTCTTTTCGGTGTAACTCTGACCTCTCTCAGATCAACCCACTTTTCTCATTCCCTCTTACCACTGTCCTCTTCTAAGCTACCATCATCTCTCACTGGACATCCTTCTGCTCTGCCTTCCCACAGTCCATTGTCCTCACAGTCGCTAGATCTTTCGAAAACGTAATTCAGATCCTGCCACTTTCTGATCGGAAACCCATGAACAGCTCCCCTCCCTAGCCCCCCACTGCCCCTGAAAGAGAGTCTGAAGTTCTTACCATGGGCCAAAGGCCTTGTGTGACCTGTGTCTGTGAAACTCCTCACTGCACGGTGCCCCATCGTTCCCTTTGGTGATTATCCCCAGACCCACTCTAGAGTTGGCAGGGTCTCAACTCTCAGACTTGGCATGCGCTCGCCTTTCTTGGGGCCTTCCTGAATGTTTCCTCTGCTTCCCGTGGTTTCTCCCACCTTGTCTCCTACTGCCTTTGCCTAGATAACTGCATCCTTCAGAGCTCAGACCAAATGCTACTTCCTCAGGGAAACTTCTGTGATCATCCAAGCTGGGTCAGGCCCCCATTATCTGCTCTATTAGCAACCTGTTCTCTTTCTCTCCATCACCTAGACATCAAGCAAGTAATTACAACAAGAAGTATATAATTACAATTATACAGTCCCCTCCAGTAGTTTATAAGCACCATATGGCCAGGGATGGTGTCTGCTTTTGAATCACCAACATATTTCTAACACTGAGCACAGGACTTGATGCAAAATATGTACTCAAAACGATGATCTGGGAAAATTTAGGGAAAAACCTATAAAGAGCAGAGATCGCCCTATCAGATATTTACATGTATGCTAAGTCTGTTATACAGCTAAAATAATTAAAACTATGGTACATTAATAGGTATACAATGTAGAGATTATAGGAAGCCACCCAGTATACATAGGAAGTTACTATGTGATCAAGTTGGAATTTTAGAAACAGGATTTTTATCCTTATTTGGTATGGATCAATTGGCTACCCATCTGTAAAGGAAATTAATTTAGAACTTCACATATTAAACCAAGAGAAATTCCACACGAATCAAAGATTTCAATGAAATCCTTAAAGTACCAGAAGAAAGTGGGATATGGGAACAATCACCTGTCGAGCCTCTACTCTAGCTCTGTGTCTGGTGAGAGTGAGCAGCTCCAGCTTGTGGGTTGTTGACTGAATAATGGTTCGATTGTCAAGTCCTGTACTAGATGCCATAGAGTGGCTGCCACTAGGAAAGCCTGGACTAGATTTATCTAGAATTTATCTGATTCTCCAGTGCTCAAACAGTTTTGGTTTTGATCTAATATTTCAAAACTGGGAGATTTCACATAAAAATCTAGATATCAGACTTGCCCTGAAATGTCTTTTTAAAAAGTGCTACATTTGGGACAGTTAAATAAGTCAGTGAAGAGCTCTAATCACTTTTTATTGTTATCTCTTGCACAATCGAGTGTCGTTTCTGATTGCTAAGGGCTGAGACTGTGTCCCTCTTTTTTTAATTTAAATTAACATATAAGGAATAACATGGAGGACATGGGGAGATGGAGAGGAGAAGGGAGTTGGGGGGAAATTGGAGGGGGAGAGGAACCATGAGAGACTGTGGACTCTGAGAAACAATCTGTGGGTTTTGGAGGGGCGGGGGATGGGAGGTTGGGTGAACCTGGTGGGGGGTATTATGGAGGGCATGGATTGCATGGAGCCCTGGGTGTGGTGCATAAACAATGAATTCTGGAACATGGAAAAGAAATTTTAAAAATAAATAAAAATTAAAAGAAAACATATAATGTATTATTTGCTTCAGGGGTACAGGTCTGTGAATCATCAGTCTTACACACTTCACAGCACTCACCATAGCACACACCCTCCCCAATGTCCATCACCCAGCCACCCTCTCCCAACCCCCCTCCCCCCAGCAACCCTCAGTTTGTTTCCTGAGATTAAGAGTCTTTTATGGTTTGTCTCCTTCCCCAGTCCCATCTTGTTTCATTTTTCTCTCCCCACCCCCCACGACCCCCCGCCCTGCCTCTCAAATTCCTCATACCGGAGAGATCATATGATAATTGTCTTTCTCTGACTGACTTATTTCACTCAGCATAATACCCTCTGGTTCCATCCACGTCATTGCAAATGGCAAGATTTCAGGTTTTTTGATGGCTGCATAGTATTCCATTTTATATCTATACCACTTCTTCTTTATCCATTCATCTGTTGATGGACATCTAGGTTCTTCCCATAGTTTGGCTATTGTGGACATTGCTGCTATAAACATTCAAGTGCACATGCCCTTTTGGATCCCTGTATTTGTATCTTTGGGATAAATACCCAGTAGTGTGATTGCTATGTCATGGGGTAGCTGTGTTTTCAACTTTTTGAGGAACCTCCATGCTGTTTTCCAGAGTGGCTGTACCAGCTTGCATTCCCACCAACAGTGTAGGAGGGTTCCCCTTTCTCTGCATCCTTGCCAACATCTCTCATTTCCTGACTTGTTAATTTTAGCCATTCTGACTGGCGTGAGGTGGTATCTCACTGTGGTTTTGATTTCTATTTCCCTGATGCCGAGGCATGTTGAGCACTTTTTCATGGGTCTGTTGGCCATCTGGATGTCGTCTTTGCAGAAATGTCTGTTCATGTCCTCTGCTCATCTCTTGATTGGATTCTTTGTTCTTTGGGTGTTGAGTTTGATACGGTCTTCATACATTTTGGATACTAGCCTTTTATCTGATATATCATTTGCAAATGTCTTCTCCCATTCTGTCAGTTGTCTTTTGGTTTTGTGGACTGTTTCCTTTGCTGTGCAAAAGCTTTTGATCTTGATGAAATCCCAATAGTTCATTTTTGCCCTTGCTTCCCTTGCCTTTGGCGATGTTTCTAGGAAGAAGTTGCTGCGGCTGAGGTCAACGAGGTTGTGCCTCTGTTCTCCACAAGGATTTTGATGGATTCCTCTCTCACATTGAGGTCTTTTATCCATTTTGAGTCTATTTTCGTGTGTGGTGTAAGGAAATGGTCCAGCTTCACTCTTCTGCATATGACTGTCCAATTTTCCCAACACCATTTGTTGAAGAAGCTGTCTTTTTTCCATTGGACATTCTTTCCTGCTTTGTTGAAGATTAGTTGGCCATAAAGTTGAGGGTCCATTTCTGGGTTCTCTATTCTGTTCCGTGGATCTGTGTGTCTGTTTTTGTGACAGTACCATGCTGTCTTGATGATGACAGCTTTGTAATAGAGCTTGAGAGACTGCATCCCTCTCACTTAACCACCATAGTGTTAGCGCCTGGCAAGGGGGTAGATCTGGTTCGAGGTAGGCACCAGCCTTAGCTCAGGGTTACCAAAGGAGGTGGCCATCGGAGCCTGCTACTGAACGCCAAGCCTGTGGGAGGCCCACTTGGTATCCTTAGCAGGAGAAGCCTCGGCTGGTAAGGAAGACTTGCCCAGAGGGGGAGTCCTGGAGCTAATCCTTCTGGAGATCAGCTGTCCCAAAGGGGCTTTCAGAGTAGCAACTCTGAAACAGGCCCTCCATTTTCCAAAGTCCCATGGAAGTAGATACCTCACCCTTGTGCACATTAAAAGCAAGGGCCTAAATGTCAGAGGTAATGGGTGTGAACACTAGGCAACGAGGCAAACATTGAAGGATGTCTCAAGGGCAGCAGGGCTGAAGGACAGCAATGGTAATTACGGCGGGGAGTCAAGTTCCAGAGGATTTGGGAAAGCTAAGTAGAGGCTTCTCTGTATTGAATGCTTAGTGGAGGGTACCAGGCACTATGCTAGCGGTATGAGCAGGCGTTCTCTCATTTAACCCTTGAACAACTCTATGAAGTACGTGCTTATTTATCGATGAGGAAATTGAGGCATCAAGGGATTAGGTGGTTTTGTCAGCAAAGAGGCTTTCTCTCTGGGCATATAATAAAACAGACTTACACTCACAAGTCCTTGGTATCCCCATGTGAAAACTGCCGAGCTTGGACAACATTGCTTTCAAGGGCCTTTCTTCATGTTCTCACCTGGCGGCGACAGCTTATCTTCCTAGAAGATGTGGCCGAAGCCCCGTGCAGAGCCCAGCTCTTGCCTCCCAATCTCATTGTTCTGTGCTGTCATCCTGGGCCCAGAAGACCCGCCCCAGTGCCTTCCATGAAGCTTCTGTTCCTCTTCGTTAGTCCTCTGCTGCTGCAACCCCTTGTGTTCCGGGCTGTTCCACAGGGCACCTTTCCTGCCTCTGTCTCTGGTCTCCCACTCGGGGTTGCAAGGAAGGTAGTTGAGGCATGGCGGGGCGGGCTTTCTGGTGATTGGTTGCCCAGTTTCCTGTTTTCCACTGGCGGGCGCACCAACCTCTACATAAGCTGCTCTGTGCTCGTGCTGTGGCTCGTGATCCTTGCCACAACACAGGTAGACAGAGTCATGCCCATCTTGTGTGTGAGCAAACCAAAGCTCGGGGAAATGACACGGAAGAGCTCACATCTGAACAGTGGCCATTGATGGAATTCAAAAGCCAATCCTTTTCCAACCCCATAGCTTTCCTGTCACTCTCTGCCTGGTTTTCAGCAAGTGACCCAGTCTCTCTGAGCCTCGGTTCCCCTCATCTGTGAAATGAAGATGATAATAGCATCTCACTCCTAGGGCTGCTGTGAGGCTCAAAACACATAACGTGTGTACCTAGCTGCATTACTGTCACGGTGCTGTCTCCTCTGTGAGCCCCTCCAGTCATCCCTCTGTCCGCACAGCCTGGGCTCCGGGGGAGAAGAGCAAAGCCTCATTGCGGCAGGGGAGCAAGGTGACATTTTGTCTCTGGATAGTCAACTTCCCCTTTCCAGCCCCTCTTCCCTGGGAAAGTCAGCTTCTGAGGCCCTCTCTGCCCAGGTGACAGCAATAATGAGGTGTCTACGTAAGAGGCCAGAGAGTTGCTCAGGCCTCAGAGAAAAGTGACATTCCTGAGGCTAGGCAGCCCGTGCCTTTAAAGAACAGTTGTTGAAATCCTTGTGTCCTGCACCTGCGGAAGGGACTGCGTGGAGCTCATATGTTGAAATCCAATATGCGAGCTCCTAATCTCTTAGAACTGATTAATGAATTTTAAAGATAGAGCTTTAATTAAAACAGGTCTCCATGGACAGAAAGCATGCCATTTTGTGAGCTCTGTAAATATTGCCTTTTAAACTAATAAGTTCAGTTACCAGAAATACTACTGTGTATAAACAGTTGGCTTTTTATCTTTGTGGGCTGTGGAAACATAACGAGATACCAAAGAGAGGCTGCCTGCATTTCAAAGCCTGGGGTTGGACTTTCAAAATAATAGTGACGTCACTGAGCAGGACATCTTTTTCCACTGGAGCACAAAGAACTTTCCAGGCATGATCTCCTTCTGTCTTCAGACATCGCCTTGTGAGGCTGACCTGAGGAAGACAGTAGTCGTCGTGGCTGCGCGGCCAGGCTTTTGGGACTCGGCGCCAGACCTCCATCGCACCCCAGTCTCCTTCTCCACACCACTGAGAAAACTGAGGCCAGCTCAAGGAATGCCATGATTTCCTTCCCTTTTTCCTCAGTCAGCCTGAGTATGAGTGTGAGTGCTGTTCACAGTAATGCCGAGGCCTGTGTGGCAGGCACTGGGCTCGGCGTGGGGATATTATTTTATTGCACCCTCCAAGTAACCCTGGCAGGGAAGTCCTAACACTTACCTTACTGGAGGTTCCTCCAGTCACTCAGAGTAACGGCTGAAGCCTTTGCGATGTGCTGCCAGTCCCGTCGGCTCTCTGATCTCATTGCTTCTTATCTCCCCCTTGCCTGGCTGGATATCCAAGAGACAGGCTAGAGCAGCAGGCCTCATGTTTAGAAATTATCCTGCCAGTATTTTATTTTATTTTTTTTTAAGATTTTATTTATTTATTTATTTGACAGAGAGCGTGATCACAAGTAGGCAGAGAGGCAGGTGGGCGGGGGGGTGCAGGGGGGAGAGCAGGGGGGAGGGGTAAGCAGGCCCCCCGCTGAGCAGAGACACACACACCCCCACCATGTGGGACTCAGTCCTAGGACCCTGAGATCACAACCCAAGCTGAAGGCAGAGGCTTAACCCACTGAGCCACCTACGCTCCCCAATCCTGCCAGTTTTTTAAAAAGGAGAGCCTCTGTTGGGCATCTTCTCTATGCCAAGTTTCGTACCAGTCATTTTTTTGGAAAGATTATTTATTCATGAGAGAGAGGGAGAACTCAGGGAGGAGGAGAGAAAGAGGGGCAAGCAGGCTCTGTGCCTGGCACGGGGCCCAACACGGGGCTCTGTCTCACGACCCTGAGATCAGGACCTGAGCCAGGACCTGAGCCAGGACCTGAGCTGAAACCGAGAGTTGGATGCTTAACTGTCTGAGCCACAGAGGAGCCTCCCATGCCGATCATTTTTACGTAAACCACCCTTCCTAGAAAGCTCTGTGAGAAAGCTATGATTATTATACCCATTTTAATAATGAGAAAACCAAGGCATAGGCCAAGTTCTTTTACCAAGACCACAGATTTGGTCAATAATAGCAGGGCCAGGGTTTAAAACCAGCGTCTACCTTCAGTATCTGCTCTATTTCTGTTAAACCCACTGCCTCCCAAAGTCTTAGTGATTTACATTTGTAACTGAAAATCAAATAATGGAGGACCTGACCTTGGAGGACATGGCAGAGACCCCTACCACTCACCAGTATTTGTGTTCTGCTCTTCCTAGGCACAGAGCTCACTCTATTCCCAGGCTCCCCTGCAATAAGGTGTGGCCATGTGACTATTCTACGTAAAATATAAGTGGAAATGAAGTGAACTTGGTCGAGACTTAGCCCTTAACAACTCTTTGTGATCCTCACTCCCTTTTTTTCATGTATCAGACTGATGGGGAGGACTCTGAAGGGTCGAGGAGCCTCGGTCCAAGATGGCAGAGAGGGAGCTGCTCAAACAAGAAGACTTGCATTGGATTGTGAGATGAGGACCAAACAACCTTATTTTTGTTAAGCCACCAAAGTTTGAGTTATAAAGGCCAGCTTTCCTTACCTTCACTAATACAAAGGGCAACAGTAATTTCTGGGTATCCATAATATAGATGGAAAAGATGGAAATAAAACAAGCCAAGGGAAATAGAATCCCCAAAGCGGAGAAATCTGACAGACAGTAAGTGAATAACCTCCTTTCTCCATTTTCATGTATCCTTCCTTTTATTTCTCTCTTCTCTGTCCTCCAGAGGAATCAGTAGAACCATGCACAAAAGTGGGGGTGGGGAGGAGCAGAGGGAGAGAGACCATCCCAAGCAGGCTCCACACCCAGTACAGAGCCCAGTGCAGGGCTCCATCCCATGACCCTGAGATCATAACCTGAGCTAAAATCTAGAGTCAGACACTTAACCGACTGAGCCACCCAGGTGCCCCAAGAATCAGTAGAACTTTGAATGAGACCATTTCTTCCCTATGTATAGCTGATTAAAAGCAGGAGACACCAGGGTATGTGCTATGGTGAGTGCTGTGAAGTGTGTAAACCTGGCGATTCACAGACCTGTACCCCTGGGGCTAATGATACATTATATGTTGATTAAAAAATAAAAAAATCAAAGGCAGGAGACACCAATGGGTAAATAACTTCTATGTATATGCAAACTCATTGATCAACCCCAATGTCTCTCAAATTGGTGGAATATGGGGGAGATATTTTTGAGGAGGAATCTTATGTGTAGAAGTCACTACTGATGAGACAGGGGTTTTCCTGTCTCATCGTTACCAGTCCTAATGAGACTTTCTGGAGATCAGCCCGTCCTCCCAGTCCTTTAGCAGTGACTCTGACCATGAGAGTCAACACGAGCAGAATCATTCCATTGGGTGAAGGGGGTTCTGCGTGTTCCAGAAACCCTAATGGAAACAGGGCTTCGGGCAGGAATCCAAAAGTCTATATTTTTCACAGGTGACACAAAGGCTTATTGTAGCTATCATCCAACTGTGGAGTCATTACCCTTAGTTTCAGAGGAGGTTCATGATAGACTACAGATGGAAACAGGGAAACCTTGGACTGGTGGACATGACCTGTTCAGCATCCTATGGCTAGTCAGTGCCAGAGTGAGAACTAGATTAAGGTTGACCGCTCTAGGTCCTTTCAGAGCGAACTTGGGTTTAATCACTTCATAGAGATGAGAAGTAATTTTAATTTAATAAATCTTTTACGGTGTGCAAGGCTTGGAGGCATAGCTTCCCCCAAACTCAGGGGGAGTTGTAGAAATAGAGCTGAGTGAGTAATCTCTTTGTGTGTATATTTATTTGAAAATATCAGAATGTTGTAAATGAAGTGCTTCTTTCTGAAATATTAATTTGGAGGCTTGCCTGAAATCATGCAGTTTTTGCCTCAGCTGTATTATGTAAAAATTTGTTTCTTAATGAGTGACTAATAGCTGTAGATCTACTTATCATTATTCAGTCATTAAACATTTAGAGACTACTTACTAGGGAACTGTGCTAGGTGTTGCTTGGAGGAGTATGTAGATACGTTGGCCAGAGACATGCGTTGCTCTGGGATACAGGCCCTTAAGCTCATGGCACCCATCCCCTGTATTCCTCTACAGGAGCCTTACAGAAAGCCAAAGCAGCTCTGACCATACAGCATAGCTCTACCTTCCCCTGACCAGCACTCCTTTGTCCAGGATCCATCTTTTCAGGCTCTTGAATTCATTCTTACTGTTTTCCCCAATCCTGAGCCTCTTCTGCTTTAAATGGTCTCTCTTGATTTTTATTTAGCATTGAACTTTTTAAACTTTCAAAAAAATACATAATCTTGGTATAAAATACACTACACATAGACAAGCAAATGGGAAAAAAAAGTTCTAACTCCACCAACCACAGGAAGCCACTACTGACATTTAGTGAACATACTTCCAGTCTTTTTTCCTATGCATAGAGGTACATATATTTTTAATTTATACATATGGCATTATATTTCACATACTGTTTTATAACCCACCTTTTGATCAATTGTGAAAAGTTTTTCATGACCATAAATACATTCTTCATTTTAATTTTAATTTTTAGTGACTGTGTAATATTTCTCTGTAAAAGGGAGCTATCATCTATTTAATCATGTTGTCAAACATTTGATTATTTCCACTTCTTCACTATAATGCACAAGTATTTCTGTATTCATCCATATACACATGTTTTTGTATGCTTAATCTTATAATAACCTATAGTAAATAAGAAAAATATGTAATTTATATTTTGTATACAATATATTTTAAAACATGATATATAATAATATATAATAATAATCTTACAAATTCCTAGAAACTGAATTTCTCCATCAAGGATTATATACTCTTTCAAGGTTTCAGTCCCTATCTGTTTGGCATTTAATCCAGTTCTCCTCAAAATATTGCCTCCCAGATTGCTCCATTTTTGGCTGCAGAAACCTCAGACCAAATGTTGCCCCACCAACCAAGAACACGGTTCACACAGCCAGGTAATGGCTGTCAGGGCTGAAGCTAAAATCTGCATCTCCTGACCCAGTTGACTTACAACATTTGGGTTGCCACTGAGGTTTAACAAAGGCTGCTGTCAGCGCATTCCTTCTCACCAACAGTGATCTGGCTGGTGCCTGGAAGGAGGAGAACCTAGTGGTTTGTAACAGGGCACTGGCTTGTCTTAGCATTTTTACTTTTATCCCAATGGAAACCACATTACTAGAAATACAAACATGATTTATTGATTTTTAAAATGTGTAGCTGTTTCCATTCTCACTGTCCATTAAGGTGGGGAGAATGCCTTTAGGATAATTTGAAAAATGATACACAGGTAAATGTGAAACTGAGAGTGAAGGGATAAAGGGGGAGCAACCTGGTCTAGTAGAGACCATGGTCCTAGCTCTCACTTCGCCACTAAATCTCTGTGACCTTGAGATGTACTTTTGCCAGGCTGGGACTCAATGTCCCCTTGTGCATAACGAGAGTGTTGGGCATCAATCTCTAGGATTCCTGCCAGTTTTAATGACCTAGGATTAAAGATCAATAGATGGAAGTTTATTCCTTTTTTTCTAGACTATGAAGTTTATAGAGAAGGTGGCCATTTGAGGAACTCTAACAATAGACCCTTGGTCCAGGGCATGCAGAGAAGGAATGGGATGTTATCTTGTCACTCTTATCAAAAAGCTTAAATCAGCTCACTATGAATTTAATGTGCCTTAAAGCCTTCTGAAATGGACTAACTTAATGTACCTTATATAAAATCTAAAATGCCATTTTTAAAAGATGTTCTCTTAGGTACCATTAAGAATTTTCTTTAATGCTGAAAATTAAACTATGAAACAATACTGTCTTATACATCAATTATGCATTCCAATATCACTGATGTTAAAATTGAAAAACTAAGTATGCCTTAGAATCAGTGAAACAGAGTATTAATGTATTTCATGATGAAAAGTTAAACTTCATTGACTATGAGAAAAATGATCCTGAGAATATCCAGCTTTCACACCCATGGACCTTTCTGTGTTATACAGAAAAAGAGAGCCCAGAGAAGTGATGAGAGTAAGCCAAAGTCATAGAGACAATATGGGACTAGAACCAAAAAGCATTAAAAGGGAACAAACACTTGCAGAATGGAGGAGTAAGGACTTCCAAAATTATACTCTTCCATGAAATCAAGGAAAAAAAACTATGGCAAATCATCAAAGTAAACTTTTCTACAACTCTGGTAATTAACTGAAGACTTGCAAAAATCCATGGAGCATTTTATTCAAGAAAAAAAAAACTGTATCTTGACAACAACAGAGGCCTCTCTTTTGTATTAACTTTCTGTATTCACACCCTCCTCTTCCCAACTCAATGGCAGCCTTGAAAAGCAGTAGCCTAGTAGCTACTGGAAAGAGAACAACAGAGCATCAAACTCTGTAAGGCAAAATCAATAGAAATGCAAAGAGAATGAAATGAATCTACTGTTATAGTTGTAGACTTCAGCATCCCTCTATCAGAAAAGGATAGATCCAACAGACATAAAATCAGTAAGAACAGAGTTGAACTCAATACTGTCAATCAACTGGGCACAATTGACATCCAATAATAGCAGAATACACATTCTTCTCAAGCTTACATGGAACATTCACTAAGATAGACCACATTCTGGGCTATAAAACACACCTTCACAAATGTGTAAGAATACAAATTACACAGTGTCTGTTCACACACAACAATGGAATTAAACTGGAAATCACTAACAGATAACTGGAAAATCCTAAGATACATGGAGATTAGACAACATATTTTTATGTATGTTTTTTAGATTTTATCTATTTATTTGGCAGAGAAAGAGAAGGAAAGCACAAGCAGGGGGAACAGCAGGCAGATAGAGAAGTAGGCTCCTCAATGAGCAAGGAGTCCGATGTGGGACTGTATCTCAGGACCCTGGGATCATGACCTGAGGTGAAGGCAGTTTCTTAACCAACTGAGCCACCCAGGCATCCCTAGAAAACATACTTTAAATAATACATGGATTGGAGAAGAAATATCAAGAGAAACTTAAAAATATTCTGAACTAGGGATGCCTGAGTGGCTCAGCCAGTTAAGCATCTGCCTTCAGCTCAGGTCATGATTCCAGGGTCTTGGGATTGAGCCCTGCATCAGACTCCTTGCTCATTGAGGAGCCTGCTTTTTCCTCTGCCTGCCATTCCCTCCATTTGTGCATTCTCTGTTTCTGACAAACAAATAAATAAAATCTTTTAAAAATATTCTGAACTAAATGAAATGGAAAACACAACTATTCAAAATTTATGGAATGCAGCAAGATCAGTGCTTACCACAAAACTGAAAGCATTGAATGTATGTACTAGAAAAGAAGAAAGATCTAAAATCAATTATTTAAGTTTCCACTTTAGGAAATTACAGGAAAAATGAGTAAATTAAATCCAAAGGACTCAGAACAAAAGAAGTAATGAAAATTTGAACAGAAGTGAATTTAAGACAGGAAATTAATAGAGAAAATCAATTAAACCAAAAGCTGGGTGTTTGAAAAGATCAGTAAAATCTAGGCAGACTAAATAAGAAAAATAGGAGACACAAATTACTAATACCAGAAATGAAAGATGAGACATAACTATAGATCCTATAGACATTGAAATGGTGAAAAAGATCACAAGGATAATTAGAAAAGACTTTGAAGTGGATGAAAATGAAAAGACATTATACTAAAACTTAATCGACACAGTGAAACCAGTGCTCAGAGGGACACATATACCTATAAACTCCTATAAAGAAAAATAAAGATTTTATACTTTTTAAAAAAGATTTATTTATCTAGTAGAGAACACGTGAGTGAGTGAGGGGTGGGACAAAGGAAGAGAATCCTCAAGCAGACACCCCATGAGACCATGAGAGCCAAAACCAAGAGCCAGACCCTCAACCAACCAAGCCTTCCCAGACCCCTCCTTTTAAAAATACTTTTTTAAAAAGATTTATTAAGAAGAAAGATTGTACACCACATAAACAGTGGATCTTGGAACACTGAAAAAATAAAATTAATTTTTTTTAAAAAGAAGAACGATTATAAATTGATAACTGTTTATACTTTAAAGAACTAGAAAAATAAGGGCAAACAACCCTACAGAGGCAGAAGGAAGGAAAGGAAGGAAATAATCGTTTAGAGCAGAAATTAAAGAATAGAATTTGGGGCGCCTGGCTGGCTCAGTCAGAAGAACCTGTGACTCTTTATCTTATAGTTGTGGGTTTAAGCCCCATGTTGGGTGTAGAGATTGCTTAAAAATAAGATCTTTAAAAAGAAAGAAATTAAGGCGTATAACGAAGAAGAGAAAAACAGTAGAATCGACAGAATCAAAAAAATTGGCTCTTCAAAAATATCAACAAAGGTGCTAAACCTCTAGCCATAGAGAAAACTCAAATTACTAAAATCAGAAATGAGGCCAAGGACGTTACTACTGACTTACAGAAATTAAAAGTATTATAAAAGCCATACTACAAACAACCACATGCCAGCAAATTAGATATCCTAGATGAAACAGACAAATTCCTAGAAACATTCAAACTAGCAAACCTGAGTCAAAAACAAATAGAAAAATCTAAGTGAATCCATAACTGAGGTTGAACTGGTCATTAAAAACCTCACATCAAAGAAAAGCCCAGTACTGGATGGCCTCACTGAAGAATTTTATCAAACATGTACAGAAGAATTCACACCAATCCTTCTCAAACTCTTCCATAACATGAGAGGACTGAATACTTCATAAGTCATTCTTTGAATCCAGCATTACCCTATCAGAGCCAGACAAAGCAACCACAGATCAATATCTATTATGAATATAGATGTAAAAATTCTCAAAACAAAATACTAGCAAATAAAATCTAGCAGTATATTAAAAGGATTATAAGCCATGGCCAACTGAGATTTATCTAAGGAATACAAGGGACTCGATGTCTTTAAAAAAGCAGCCAAATTTGTTAAGTCTGCTTGGGCAGCCGTAGTAAAATACCACAGATTGGGTAGCCTAAACAAACCAATTTATTTTCTCACAGCTACGGAGGCTGCAAGTCCAAGATCAAGGCGCCACCAGGAGAATGGGCAATGGGGAAAGGGTAGACTTTTAAAAAGTGGTCCTGGGAAAACTTAATATTCACATGTAAAAGAATGAAGTTGGGGTGGGGGGGCAGTGGATGGCTTGGTCAGTTATGTGTCCGACCCTTGATTTCAGCTCAGGTCTCGATCTCATGGTTGTGAGTTCAAGCCCCGTGCTGGGCTCCACGCTGGGTGCGGAGCCTACTTAAAAAAAAAAAAAAAAAAAAAGGAATGAATTTGGGGCTTTACCTTATATCATATGCAAAAATTGACTCAAAGGGACTTAAAGACCTACATACAATAGCTGAAGTTATAAGACTCTCAGAATAAAACAGGGGAAAAGCTTCATGAAAATGGATTTGGCAATGATTTCTTACATAAGACACCAAAAGCACAAGCAACAAAAGAAAAAAATAAATTAGACTTCATCAAAATAAAAAACTTTTGTGCAACAAAGAAATGCTATGAATAGAGTAAAAATGTAACCCACAAATTGGGAAAAGTATTTGCAAATTATATATTTAATAAGGGGTTAATATCCAAATATATTTTTAAAAAACCCTATGACTCTACAGTAACAAAACAATTAAAAATTGGCAAAGGGTGCTTGCTTCCGCAGCACATATACTTAAAAAAAATCGGCAAAGGACTTGAATAGAGAGTTCTCCAAAGAAAATATAAAAATGGGCAACAGGCATATAAAAGATGCTCAATGTTACTATTATTAGGGTAATGAAAATAAAACCACAATAAGATAACACTTCATACCAATTAGGTTAGCTATTGTTAAAATAATAAGTGTTAGTGAGTTTGTGGAGAAACTGGAACCCTTATGTGCTCCTGGTGGGAAGGTAAAATGGTACAAAACATAGGGAAAACAGTTTGATGGTTTCTGAAAAAAATTCGGGAACAATTATCATATGATATAGCAATTCCACTTCTGGGTGCATGGCCAAATAGATTGAAAGCAGGCCCTTGAACAGATATTTGTATCCCCATGTTTGTAGTGGTATTATTCACAATAGCCAGAAGATGGAAGAAGGCATAAACAAATGTGGTCCACTCATACGATGAAATGCTATTCAAAAAGGAAGGCGATTCTGACACATGCTACAACCTTGAAGACATTATGCTAAGTGAAATAATCCAGTTCCAAAAGGACAATACCATATGAGTCCATGCAGCTTACAAGGCCCCTAGAGTAGGCAAATACATAGTGAAACTAGATGGTAGTCGTCGGAGGCTGTTGGGACTGGGAAATGGGGAGGTGTTTAATGAGTACAGAGTTGTGGTTTGGGAATGATGAGAAAGTTCTGGAGGTGGATAGTGGTGATGGTTCCACAACAGTGTGAACATATTTAATTCTACTGAATTGTAAATGTACAATTCAGATGGTAAACTTCATGTTCTATGTATTTTACCACAATAAAAAAAATGGCATTGTTCTTAAGAAATACACATTGTAATATTTAAGAGTTGTGTGGCACAATGTTTCTATCTTATGGTGGTTCAGAAAAAGAAATTAGATGTGTGTGTGTGTGTGTGTGTGTACATAAATATATAGTTGACCCATGAACAACATCGGTTTGAATTGCTCAGGTCCACTTATACACGGATTTTTTCCAGTAAATATAGCTCAGTAATTTTGTAAAGGTATTTTCCCTTCCTTATTATTTTTTTTAAGATTTTATTTACTTGACAGACAGAGATCACAGGTAGGCAGAGAGGCAGGCAGAGAAAGAGGGAGAAGCAGGCTCCCTGCCAAGCAGAGAGCCTGATGCGGGGCTCGATCCCAGGACCCTGAGACCATGACCTGAGCTGAAGGCAGAAACTTTAACCCACTGAGCCATCCAGGCACCCCTCTTTCTTATGATTTTCTTAATAACACTTTCTTTTCCCTGGCTTACTTTATTATAAGAATTCAGTATAGGATACATATACCATGCAAAATATGTGTTAATCAGCTGTTGTGCTATTGGTAAATCTTCTGGTGAATAATGGGCTATTTATTAGTAGTTAAGTTTGGGGGGAGTCAAAAGTTATACACAGATTTTTGACTGCATGGGGGTGGGTGCCCTTAACCCATGCATTGTTCCAGGGTCAAGTATATACATAGTATAGGGAGGAAAAACTGAAGGGGGAGAAGTCAGAGAGGGAGATGAATGATGAGAGACTCTGGACTCGGGGAAACAATCTGAGGGTTTCAGAGGGGAACGGGGTGGAGGGATGGGGTAGCTGGGTGATGGGTATTAAAAGGAGGGCACGTGTGGAGATGAGCACTGGATGTTATATGTAACTAACGAATCACTGAACACTACATTAAAACCTAATGATGTACTGTACCGCAGCTAACTGGACATAATAAAAATAAAAATAAATATTCGGTAGAATTCCCCTGGAGGGGAGGAAATGTATACATAGTATATGTATGGAGAGAGAGCAAGAGAATGAGAATGAGTGATAAAATGATGAAACAAATAAAAATGTAAACAATTGGCAATTCTAGGTAGGTAAAGGAATACAGAAATTCCTTGCACTATTCTTACAAATATTTGTGAGTTAGAAAGCATATAAAAAGAAACAACTAATGTAAATAATCTGCATGAAGTGGTTCGCGTGGTGCCCAGCCAAGTTCAAACTTATTCCCCCTTCTCTTACTTTCTTTAGCAGTGCCTGCAAAGATAAAGAGAAAAGAGAATTTTTTCCAAATCAGTCTTTCTTCTTACCCCATTGCTGGTGCACAGGCTGCCTCCAGGGTTGTTCATTCTGAGGGTTTCTGGGTCTTAAGGGCAGGTGGCTCGATGGGTAGGCAGACAGTATGGCTAGTAGCTAAGCCATCCCCGGATAGACTCAGCCTTGTCAGAGTCATTTTTCAGTTCGGAAAGCAGCTTTCTGGAATGAAATCCGGAGGACAAGGGACAGGTTTTGGCCATTCTTTCTTTTCTTTTTTTTTTTTTTTTAAAGATTTTATTTATTTATTTGACAGAGAGAAATTACAAGTACACTGAGAGGCAGGCAGAGAGAGAGAGAGAAGGAAGCAGGCTCCCTGCTGAGCAGAGAGCCCGATGCAGGACTCGATCCCAGGACCCTGAGATCATGACCTGAGCCGAAGGCAGCGGCTTAACCCACTGAGCCACCCAGTTGGCCATTCTTTCTTATGCCCCCTTTGAACTGCTACCCTGAGCCATGGCAGTTAGAAAATCTCTCCTTCCAGAAAAGTTCTGTTGAAATGATGATAATCGAGACACCAAGGATGACTGCTGTGCTTACTTTACACTGAAGAACTAAGGGTAGGGTAGGACACAGAAGAAGCAAAAAGCATGGCCCTTGCCTTCAGGGAGTTTACTGTCTCGTAGGAGGAACCAAGCTAAGCAATGCTGTGCTCAGTGCTGAGGTGTTACCCCTGCCCAATGGAGGGGAAGCAGACACAGATCTAACTGTCCCTGTCCTGGAAGGGCTGGCCAGACCAGAGAGGGCACGGAGAACTTCTAAAAGAGATCAAGGTCACAGTGGAGTCTTTCTTGAAGGCACCGGAGGAAGTTCCGCCTGCTGCCAGACTGTGAGATATTTCAGTGGGGACAAGACTGTAGGTGGAGGTGTAAATCCACACTTCTCAGTCTATGACTTGCGCAAGAATCAGCTGGGCATCTTGTAAAAATGCAAATTCTGATGCGGTAGGTCTGGGGTGGGGCTTGAGATTATGCATTTTTAACAAGTTCCCCGATAACACTGGTGTTGCTGGTCTCTGCAGAACATACTTTGAGAAGCGAGACTATAAAGGAATGATTATCCACCGTGGTTGTCAGCTAAACCATTCAGCAGTTTTTCAAGGACACAGCTGTAATGGAAACTCATGTAGGCATGGTTTGCAGGCAATAAGGTCTTGAATAAAACTGGGTGTGTACTTGGGTAGAATAACACTGAGTGTGTACTGTGTGCCAAGAAAAATGCCAGAGTCTTACACTGATTATCCCTTTTTTTAATCCTTGTAACAGTCCTGTGGGTCTTGATGGCTTGATGGCTTAAAAACAGTGGAAATTTATTCATCACAGTTCTAGAGTCTGGAAAGTCCAAGATCAAAGTACTGGCAGATTCGGTGTCTGGTGAAGATGCACGTCCTTGTTCATGGACAGCTGGCTTCTTGTTGTGTCCTCATGTGGTGGAAGGGTCTAGGAAGCTCTCTGGGGTCTCTTTTATAAGGGCACCAATCCTAATGAAGAAGGCTCCACTCTTAGCCCTAATCACCTTCCTAATACCATCACATTAGGGATTAGATTTCAACATACAAATTTTAGGACATAAACATTCAGTCTATAGCAGCAGTATTACATTTGAGGGACTCGGCACAGAGAGCTAAAGTGATGAGTCTATGTTTTACATCTAGAAAGTGGCAGGGGCAGGAATTGTACCCAGACGGATACCAGAGCTCTTGAACCAGCTCTCAAGCCTGTGTATGACTGTCCACCCAGAACTCTCCACTGCCCATATCCAGGTACCATCCATTTATTTTTTTTTTCATTTATTTATTTTCAGCATAACAGTATCATTATTTTTTCACCACACCCAGTGCTCCATGCAATCCGTGCCCTCTATAATACCCACCACCTGGTACCCCGACCTCCCCCCCCCCCCCCCTTCAAAACCCTCCGATTGTTTTTCAGAGTCCATAGTCTCTCATGGTTCACCTCCCCTTCCAATTTCCCCCAACTCCCTTCTCCTCTCTAACTCCCCATGTGCTCCGTGCTTTTTGTTATGCTCCACAAATAAGTGAAACCATTTAATCTTCTCTACTCCCAATCCCTAAAATGGCGTGAGAATGTCTTTTAGAAAATGACAAAATGAAAGAAACGAGTTTTGAGTGAATGCATCCTCCAGGCTAGGCTTGACCAGGACCTTTTAGGTAAAAGCCTCTCATTTAATTTAAACCTCACAACAGTCTTTTCAGATAGGTGTTGTAACCCCCCGTTTATACACAGTGAAACTAAGGCATCGATTACACGATATGTTTAAGAGCGCTAAGCTGGCCCATGGCAGGAGAACCAGAATTAGAACTCACATCATCTGACTCCTCAGTCGGTCGTTTTTCTCTGCTAACAGGCTGCTTTCGCAATGATCCTTCTAGAGCCTAGGTGTTGTACTACCCAATGAAAACTACTCGACTTTGGCCATCTAACGTGTGTGCTCAAGCTTAGTATTTACTCTCCAGGTCACCTTCTTTAGGCTAAGTAGTTGCAGAGTCGTACCATTCCCTGTCCAAACCCCATCAGTTCATAGGCTAGATATCCTGGTTGTCAAACCTTGGCTATAATTCTGTTCTCAAGGATCCGTCTGCACAGGACATTTTCAGAATATGTGAACGTGGGTGTGGTAAGTGGTCGTGGAGAGCTGGTGGAGGCTAGTTAAACATCCACGTGAGCCATGATCTGGGGCTTTTCAAACATAGAGGATAAACCTTCATGCTCTCTACGTGCTCTTCCATGGATTTTAAATGGTTATTCAAAAAAGTACATCTTGAACTTCACAGTGAAATCTGAGAAATGAAAGCAGCTAATGCCTCAGCAGCAGCAGGTGTGTTTTGCATTGGGCGGGGCTCATACCACGACTTGAACAAAATGTTCCCATTAGGTGTTTTTAACCATTGTCAAATTGGAACGAGTTATGTTAAATGGAATTATTTAAAATTCACAGGAAAGTAAAGAGAATACTGGAAGAAATACACCTATATCCTCACATCCCAACTTAACAAATGTTAACATTTTTGCTTTAGGTTTTTCTAATTCTTTTAATAAAAAATCATGTTAGGCCAACTTCCAGTTTTAAGGTGGTACAATAAAGCAGTGATTTTTGTGTTTGAGTGAATTAGACCCCTGAGAATACATAGGCAATCTGTAACATTTCATTTGCTCTCTGTATGTATTCTCTCCTGAAATTGATCGGCCTGAGAAGAGATGTCAGGTGGACTTAATAGGCTTGCCCACTGATAGATCATTAAATATAGTTTAATGAAATATGGCTAAGTGATTCCGGCATATAATTCAGAAAGGGTTTAGGGAATTGAGTGACTTTGCTATACTAAACTCCTTCTGGTCATTGTTTAAGGGAACAAAGTTTCTTGGCCTTAACATATACAAAAATGTAAAAGAGGAATAGAATTGATAGTGTACTCTATCTCATTCTGCCAAAAAGTGGTATTAGTTCAGAGATACATCAGTTAATCGAGAGCCTATCCTCATCTGATGCATCAGGAGATGAATTTGAAATAAATTTCATTTTTAGGTTTAATAATTTTTATCAAAACATTTAATATTAATATTGTCTTAAACAATTATATAATGGGGATAAGTGTAATTGTAAATCTATCCAGAAGAAAAAAATAACATATAAAGTATTGTGTTCATAAGAAAATTTTAAAAATTAATTTTAATTTATGTATGTTTTTCTGTGACTTAATTATAGATACTTGAATATAAAAATACGTTATAAAAATCTTGGCAATGCTTGGATGTATGATGTCAAGGAAGAACAAGAACTATGTATATTTAAAGTAGATAATGGTAAGTAGTAAATAATGATTTAATAGTCCTTTTTTTCTTAAATTAATTAATTTGACAGAAATCACAAATAGGCAGAGAGGCAGGCAGAGTGAGAGAAGGGGAAGCAGGTTCCCTGCTGAGCAGAGAGTCTGATGTGGGGCTCTATCCCAGGACCCTGAGATCATGACCTGAGCCGAAGGCAGAGGCTTAACCTGCTGAGCCTCCCAGGTGCCCCAATAGTCTTTTTTTTTTTTTAAGATTTTATTTATTTATTTGATAGATCACAAGTAGGCAGAGGGTTCAGGCAGAGAGAGAGGGGAGGAAGCAGGCTCCCCACTGAGCAGAGAGCCCAATGCGGGGCTCAATCCCAGGACCCTGAGATCATGACCTGAGCCGAAGGCAGAGAATTAACCCACTGAGCCATCCCAGGCGCCGCAATGATTTAATAGTCTTATTCACAGTATGTGGGAGATTTTATTCCTCAGACCAACTTCTGGATATGGCAAAAACAGGCATATTTTTTTGTTCATTTCTGCTCATTTTGGAAGCAGCAAAGAGGCACATATTTCTTAGAAATTCTTTTGGGGATTGAGAATAAAAACCCCTGAAGACCCCTGAACACTTCACTGCTTCTCTCAGGAACAATCTCAAATCAATCAGGAGGAAAATAAATCAACATGCGATCTGCTTATTTTGAGCTTAGATTTGTTTGACTACTAATTCAGTCTCTCTAGTACTTTCAGTCCGTACATTCTTGATCAGTTTAAGCAAATTCTTAAAAACGTGATTAATCTGATTTGCAAGTTTATGGGCACCTATTCTTCATAGTAGCACTTTATTATCTTTACATTTCTACATATCTTACTAAGGCCTTCTTTTTCATTTCCAATATTTGTCTTGTCAGATGATGAACTTCTGATGTTGGTCAGTTCTATTGTTTTTATCAATATTTCTTTTTGAGTTTTATTTCTATCATTCCCTTCTTTTTGCTTTGTGTTTATTGTTATTTTTTTCTTACCTCTTATTTGGAACTTGTGTCTCATTAATTTCAGTCTTTTCCGTTCCCTAAATATGTACTTAAAATTCTAATTCCTTTACACTATCTCAGTCCATCCAGGAATCACTTTTTAGAGCAGGAGAGCTGTACAGTAAAGCAAGAGATCACAACATTTATTTTATTTTATTTAAAGATTTTATGTATTTATTTGACAGACAGAGATCACAAGTAGGCAGAGAGGCAGGCAGAGAAAGAGGGGGAAGCAGGCTCCCCATGGAGCAGAGAGCCTGATACAGGTCTCAATCCCAGGACCCTGAGAGCATGACCTGAGCCGAAGGCAGAGGCTTAACCCCCTGAGCCACCCAGGTGCTCCTTTCACAACATTTATTTTAAAGATGAGGATCTTCACTGAAACCAAGAATGGAGAATTGAATTGCGATCACAAGCCGCATAGAACCATATAAAGAACATAAAATGGAGAATTAGGCAGCTTTGTGATGTGGGACAATGTATTTATGATCATCTGTTCTAGTAGTAGTAATAACTGTTAAGAATTCTTGATCTTGGGGCGCCTGGGTGGCTCAGTGGGCTAAAGCCTCTGCCTTCGGCTCAGGTCATGATCTCAGGGTCCTGGGATCGAGTCCCACATCGGGCTCTCTGCTCGGCGGTGTGCCTGCTTCCTCCTCTCTCTACCTTCCTCTTTGCCTGCTTCTGATCTCTGTCAAAGGAATAAATAAAATCTTAAAAAAAAAAAGAATTTTTGATCTTTTTTTTATGTGCCATTGTAACCGAACTAAGGTGAGTTCATTCCTTAGTGAGTTACAGGTAGAGACTACACCAGGTGGAGTTGTCACACAAAGGGAAACTTTATTTGTGGCAATAAGGGCATCACAGAGAATAGTTTTCGAACGGTGACTCTCTGAGCAAGGGGGAGTGGGTTCCTTTTACTTAGGGTTAGGATGAATATTCAGAAAGGGGAGTTTTGTCACCATATGGAGAGGTGGGCATAAGGTCCCACGAGCTTCCTAAGGTTGTATGTTATGTGAACGAGGTTTATGCTTCTCCTGTTGGGGGGCGGATTTGACATTATAATGAGGTAGAAGCATGAGTAGCTGGTCCAACACAAATGGGTCTAGGCCAGTGGAGCTCCTTCTGTTGTTTGCTTCTAAAACAAGATTAGTATTCCTGTGAAGAAGGGAGTCAGCGGAGGGTCTTGCTGGTGACAGTTTTAACCTCACTAAACCCTTATGGGGCACAGTTTCAATCCTGCAAAAAACAACTCAAGAATGTGCATTGGGTCAATCATTACTTTGGAAAAAGCACTGGGAGTTTTACCTTTAACTTGCTGTCTCCGGTATGGTTAGGCTCTTTCCTGGCCTGAGTGTGCTTGGGCAAATAGAGCTGGTGAGGCACAGATCAGAGAGAATAGCCAGAGGCCCAAGTTAGCTATGTCTCATCTGTCTTTCTCTGGGGACCCCCTAACTCTTTCTGCTTACACTAAGACCTTAATATGCAGTTGTTCATTTAATCTTCACAGTAATTCCATTATGTAGGCCTTTTGTACTTAAAGTGCTCCCTCCTTTAGAGATGGGGAAATTCACGCTTTGAGTGTTTAAATGATCTGCCCCAGATCATGTAGATAGTAAGTAGTAAAGTCATGATTAAAACCTTGGAAATCTTTTTTTTGTGTTGAATTTTTATGTCTTGTCATTTTGTCCAGATAAGACTAAATGAAGGGGCAAGTAAAATACTAAAAGGGTGGCAACAACCCCAGGAAAATATGCTTTAACCAAATTAGAAGAGATCCAAAATCGTGAGTGGGGAGAAAGGGGATAAAAAGAGGTTCA
>NC_081575.1:12958617-12986738 GCF_022355385.1 Mustela nigripes
TCACAGACCTGTACCCCTGGGGATAAAAATATATGTTTATCAAAAATAAAAAATTAAAAAAAAAAAAACCTTGGAAATCTGATTCTTGATCTGAACTCTTACCATTGTGCTGTGCTGCTTATGAAATGGATGCTAATACTTATTCCATTTGATTATTGGAAGATTACACTAATGCAGGTAATGCTACAGCAGTTAGCCCAGGTATATGAAATTCAGTAGGTAAATGTTGGTATATTTTGCCTGTTGTATAACTCTCATTGGATCAATTAGGGTCTTTTAATCCAATGTTCATTTCATCTAGATCCTGAGCCCACCCTACCCCAAACCACCAGTTTATTATATAAAGATAGATAATATTTATTGAATGCCAGGCCCTATTCTAGGCACTTCACATGTAGTGACACCATGAATCTTCATATCATTGCTGAGGAAGGTACTGGCCTTACCATAATTTTACAAAGGAGGAACTAGAGGCCGAGAGAAATAAAGTAACTTCCCCAAGAGCTCCGGCCAGTAAGCCAGGATTTGGAACCCAAGCACTCTAATCTCCTAAATGCTGCACATGCATCATGGTTACCAGGGTTTTTATTCAATTCCATAATTATATGCTGGAGTTCATATCACAGCCCTGAGTTCCCTTTCAAATCCAATGAATGACCAGTGTGTACTCATTTCCATAATCCTTTAATAGAGAGTATAGAATAGGTGACTTGCAAAAAAAAAAAAATCAGCCAAAAGACTTTGTTGACAATTCAGGATCTGATTTCTGCTGAGGAACATTTTAACATAATAATAATTTAAGATGTAAATTAGTGATTTTTTTTTTCAATGCAGACAGTACAAGTAAAACAGAAATTAGATTCCTCCACAGTATCTGAATTAAATATACACATGATGTGAATACTTAAGTGATATTTTTAAATGCAAATAGAAATGTGATCATTTAAACTCTTGTTTGATTAAAACTAATCTTAGAATTAGTGATGTATCATATTATCACACCAAATGCAGTAGGGGTAAAATAAAGGAAATTCAAAAATGACAAATTGTATATGAATGTCAAAATATCAGTGCATCTCAAAGTAGTTTAAGGGAATAGAAAATATAATTAAGATTAAGATTCTAGACTGTTGAAAAATATGAAGGTTGAATTGCACTATCCAGATCTCGGTACAGTTACATGATAAGGTTGGGGCCTCACTGAACTTCATCAGAGCTACTCTGATGGAGATGGGGATGAAGAAGAGAAATTCACAAAGAGGATACATGTATATCACCCTGTAACATTCCTTCTTAACCACACAAGAGTGCTGAAAGACCAGATTTAATGTATAAAAAATTTATTATTATTTTTACATTAGCTATGCACGTTCATGTATACAAATGAGGAAAAGCAGATAAGTAGTTGTAAAAATTTAAACATCCAACCCGTCACTCAGAGGTATTTGTTATTTAAATCTTGATGTTTATCACAGCTCATATTTATGCACACATGTGTCTAGTTTCAAAGAATATATTATCGCAGATACCGTTTTCAACTTTAAAAAAACAAATCTTTATTTTTTTTTAAGATTTTATTTATTTATTTGAGAGAGAGAGACAGTGAGAGAGAGCATGAGCGAGGAGAAGGTCAGAGGGAGAAGCAGACTCCCCATGGAGCTGGGAGCCCGATGTGGGATTCGATCCTGGGACTCCAGGACGACCTGAGCCGAAGGCAGTCGTCCAACCAACTGAGCCACCCAGGCATCCCAAAAAACAAATCTTTAAAACATATTTTGATAAATAATAATCCACAGTGTCTTTTTAAGTGATTGAGTAGTGTTCCTCTGTTCGAAAGAACCCTACGTTATTCACCCAGTCCTCTGTTATTGGCATTTTATCTAGTTGGTGGCTTATATCTATTAAAAACAGCATTACCGTGAAGATATATTTTCAAGATACAGATCTTGCATGTACTTTGTTAGATTATACATAATTATTTTATGTTTCTGGTGGTATTGTAAAAGGTAGTGCTTCACTTTAAATTTCAATTCCAATTGTTCATTGCCAAGATATAGAAATACAATTGATTTTTGTACATAGACCTTATATCCTATGACTTAGATGAACTCATTTGTTCTAGAAGCTTTATAGTAGATTGTTTGAAATTTTTCACAGAACAATCATGTCTTCTAAGAACGACAATGCTGTTATTTCTTCCTTTCAAATCTCTTTTGATTTGAGGGTAGGAAAATGCATTTGCTTCTATCTTATTTGTAGCTAGGTCCTCTGGTAAAATGTTGAAAAAGAGAGGTAAGAGTGGACGTCGCTGTGTTATTCGTGATCATAGGGAGAAAACATTAGCTTTTACCATTTGAATATGATGGAGCAATTGCTTTTAGAGAATATCTGCTGGCTGTAGTTTTTTGTAGATGCTTTTTATCAGCATTAAAAATTTCTCTTTTATTCTTGTTTCTGGAAAGTTTTTAACATGAGTGGGTGTTGAATCTTGTCAAATATTTTTGTGACATGGAGTGAGTTGATTTTTTAAAATTTTAAGTTTGTTGTTATAATGAATTACACTATTGGTTTTTTGAGTTTAAAACCAACCTTACACTCTTGGGTTAAACTCTACTTGGCCATGTTATATTAGTGTTTTTATATACTGTTAGATTAAATATACTAATGTCTTGGTAAGGTTTTCTCATATCTATATTCAGGAAGGATATTGTTCCCTAGGTTTTTTTTTTCTTGAAATGTCTTTGGTTTGATATCAGGATAAAGATGGCCTCATAAACTGAATTGTTAACTATTTGTTCCTCTGCTGGCTCAATAGTTTTCCTTGGGGAGGTTTTTAACCTGGGACTGGGGCTTTGTCTGTGGGAGAGTTTTGACTACAAATTCCATATCTTTAATAGCCATAAGGATATTCAGGCGATCTCCTTTTCCTGAATAACTTGAGTGGTTTTGTTTTTCAGTGAATGTCTCAGCTCCATCAGTTTACCAAATTTATTGGCACAAAGTTGTTCAAAATATAGCCTTAATATCTTTTAAAGCTACAGTTATAATACTAGTCTCATCTGGAATGTTGATAATTTGTGCCTTCTCTTTTTTCTTGAGCTGATTTGCTAGGGATGTATCAATTTTACTGATCTTTTCACAGAAACAGAGTTTAGTTTCAGGGGCACTTGGGTGGCTCAGTTGGTTAAGCAACTTCCTTCAGCTGAGGTCATGATCCTAGAGTCCCAGGATCGAGTCCCACATTGGGCTCCCTGCTAGCAGGGAGTCCGCTTCTCCCGCTGACCTCTCTCCTCTCATGCTCTCTCTCTCTCAAATAAATAAATAAAATCTTTAAAAAAAAAAAAAAAAGACTTTCGTTTCATTGATTTTTTTTTTTTTTGGTATTTCTGTTGTTGTTGTTTTTTTTAATCTTCTCTTGATTATTTCCTTCATTTTGTTTGTTTTGGGTTTAAATTCCTGTACTCTCCCTGGTTTTTGAAGTGGCGGCTTAGATTATTGTTGCAAGACTTACCCTTTTTTCTAATTTATGCATTGACTGCTGTGAAATTCCCCTGTCTACACTGGTTTAGCTGAACACAACAGAGTTTGACTAAAGTTTTGTTTTTATTTTTATTCAACTCAAAAGACTTTTTTAAAAAAGATTTTCTTTACTTATTCGTCAGAGAAAGGGAGAGAGCGTGTGCACACACAAGCAAGAAAAGCGTCAGGCAGAGGGAGAAGCAGGCTCCCTGCTGAGCAGAGAGCCCGTTGCAGGACTCGACCCCAGGACCCTGGGATAATGACCTGAGCCGAAGGCAGATGCTTAACCCACTGAGCCACCCAGGTGTCCCTCAACTCAATTTTTTTTCTACTTCTTCATGTAACTTCTCTATTATTTCATAAATTATTTATGAGTGTATCTCTTAATTTCCAAATATTTGGGGGTATCCCAGATATCTTTCTGTTATTGATTTCTAGTTTAATTCTTTTTTTTTAGTTTAATTCTTTTTTATGCAGAGAATATACTTTGTATGATTTTAATTCTTTAAATATTTTTGAAGGACTTCCACCTCAAAGAAGATGAAATAGACATAGACATACTTTATCTTATCTTTACTCTTAAGTACAACTAAAATCCATGGAAGTTATATATACCACAAAAATAAGAAGACTTTGAAACATGGAGAAGAATGAAAATCATCTATGGATCTCAGAAGCTGGGTTCCCTGGGTTTTCTTGTTCCTCAGATGTCCCAGACTAAAGTTGGAGAAGTCAGGAAGATGGAAGCAGCAATGGGCACATACACTGCCTCCCCCCAAAAAGAGAGCAAGAAGAAGCTCTAATGAAAGTACATTCTCTCTAGCCAAAGGACTAGGAAAGAGGCAGCCTACCAGGACAGCATCTTTAAGGTAGTACTGTTGTACTTCATCCAAATGCCATAGAAAAAAACTATGGCCCTGCCCCTGCTCATATCAGTAAAGATAGAGTGGGGAGCCTAGAATTCTATCCTTGCAGATTATGACAAGGTGACCCCATACTGCCACCAAGTCAGTGTTAGAGAAGTCCAAGTAGGGAACAGCTTTCATTCCTGGAAGCTAGAAATGAGCCCACTACCTCATGGTGTCTGTGAAGGTCTTTTAGGTGCAATAACAAGGAAGTCCTACCCCTTCAAGCCAGGGATGTAGTAATTGAAGCTTAATTGAAACCAGAACTCCCACTCACCATTTAGCAGTAATGAGGTGCGTCCTCTTGACTATCAGTGGAGGCCAAGTGGGAAACTCGCATGTCTAACCCCACTTGTCAGCAATGCGTATATTTCACCCTTCCCTTGCCATAGTAGTGTCAGAGAAAGATAACTAAGCTTTAAATAAATTAGATTCAGAGTTTCAGAACATAATATAAAATTCTCCGTGTTTCTATAGAAAATTACAAAAGACGAGGAAGATCTCAAACTGAATGAAAAAAGAAAAGATAATCAAGAGATGCCAACACCAAGATAACATAGATGTGAGAATTATCTGACGAAGATTTAATGGCAACCATCATAGAAATTATATGAAGGGACAATTGTCCCCGAATGCACTTGAGAAAAGTGAAAAGAGAAAAAGCTACAGCAAAGAAATAGCAAGTCTTAACAAATGTGTAGAGGATGCAAAGAAGAACAAACTGTAACTTTTACAATTGAAAACACAACTTAAATAGAAAGCTCTGCATGGGTTTAACAACAAAATGGTGGCAGGGGGTGTCAAAGGAAAGAATCAGTGAACTGGAACAATAACAACAAAAGAAAATATACTAAAAAAATGTTTTTGAGGGGCGCCTGGGTGGCTCAGTGGGTTGGGCCGCTGCCTTCGGCTCGGATCATGTACTCAGGGTCCTGGGATCGAGTCCCGCATCGGGCTCTCTGCTCAGCAAGGAGCCTGCTTCGCTCTCTCTCTCTCTGCCTGCCTCTCCATCTACTTGTGATTTCTCTCTGTCAAATAAATAAATAAAATCTTAAAAAAAAATTTTTTTTTGAGTAGAGCTTTAGAAACCTGTGGAGCTATAACAAAATATCTAACATTAGTACAACAAGAGTCCTGGAGTAGATTTAAAAGAGAGAGAGAGAGAGAACAGAGCTGAAAAAGTTCTTTAAGAATGATGGCCGGAACTCCCCAAATGTAGCAAAGACAAAATAGATTCAAGAATCTGAACAAACTGCAGAAGGATAATCCCAAAGAAATCCATGCCAAGACACATTATGATCAAACTTTTGGAAAATAAAGACAATGAAAAGAAATTTTAAAGCAGTAAGAGAGAATTGACACCCTGATTATACGGAGAAAACAATTGCAGTCAGAGATTCCTCATTAGAGTCCATGGAGGCAAGAAGAAAATGGCACCAAATTTGGGAAGTTTTTAGTCATAATTTCTTCAAATATTTTTTTCAGTACTGTACTTTGTCTCTCTTCCTCCTGAGATTTCAGTGACATAACTGTAAGACCTTTGGTTTTGTTTCTGCATGCCTGGGGCTCTGTTTTTGAATTTATTTTTTTGCTCTTTGTTTTTCAGATTAGATCATTTCTATTGAGTTATCTTCAATTTCACTGATCTGTTCTCCCCATTCTGCTAGTGAGCCCATCCAATCTGCTTTCTGTTTTTCAGTTCTAAAATTTACATTTGTGTGTGTATGTTTTATTTTTTCCCAAGATGTTGTATCTGTCTAGTTATACACCCTTGTTGTGGCATTTTTATAACAGCTTCTTTAAACAGGTAATTGCAAATAGCTGCTTTGTCAGATAATTCTAGCAACTATGACATCTTGGTATTGCTGTCTGTTGGTCTTTTTCCATGCAAATTTCCATTTTCTTGGTTCTTTATTTGTTTAATAATTTTGGATTTTTATTGGGTGTTTTAAATATCATGATATGAGATTCTGGGTCTTGTTTAAATCAAATGGAGAATGTCTATATTTTAGCTTTTGCTGGCAATCAACACTGTCTTGTTCAGGGCACAATTGCCAACCAGCTTTATGTGGGTTGTGGTTTCAGTGTCCCACTTTCAAAGCCTTTGTAGTGATTTCAGTATCTGCATCAGCTACTGGCTAGTCTGGGATTGGAGTGATGGGCTAGCCTTTCTTTCGATTCTCAGAGTCTATATTATGCTGTTTAGGGTCAGATTCATATGTGCACGTGATTTCATAAACATCTTCATGGGTTTAATATTCCCATCTATTCTCTCTCTGTAATCTCATGGGTACTTACTTTTGGATCCTTAGGCCTCCCTGTTTTGGTTCAATAGCTGAGGCTGTATTTACCCCATGTTGCTATGTACTTTCCATATACACATGTGGCACAATTCGTGGGAGAACAGAGAGGAGGAAAAAAGCAATGCAGATTCAGCCTACCCATTTTGGATTTAAGTTCCTTTGATTGGAGAAACTGGTTCTTCTTCAAAATTTTTGGTTCTTACTAGACCCTGTTGCTGCTCGTTATTGCTCCTTCTTTTGATATAGGATTTCTTGAAGGCTGGAGTGTGAGAGAATGGAGAAAAAATTTTAAATGTGGATTTCTTCCACTTCGTGCATTACCAAGTTACTTTCCTACTCAATGAGCAATAACTATAAGGTATCTCCTGAAGCTCTCCCTGTCTATCCCAATTCCCACTTCCAGGCTTTAGGCTGCATTAAGTCTAGGCTGGAATATAGCAGAAGGGTATAGAAAATGGTAAACTCACTGAATTCTTGGTAATATTTTGAATTATGAGCTATTGCTTCAGTCTACCTGCTGTTTACTTTTCATAGTCCTCAAATAGAAGCTCATATATTCTGTCGAGATTTAAAAACTGATCTCAGTGGGAAAGAGCATGAACTGTGCTTTCTTCAAGTCACTCAGAATTTGAACTTATCAATTGTCTTTTAAATAATTAAAATGTGGAGGCACTTGGGTGGCTCAGTGGGTTAAAGTCTCTGCCTTCGGCTTAGGTCATGATTCCAGGGTCCTGGGATCGAGCCCCGCATCGGGCTCTCTGCTCAGTGGTGAGCCTGCTTCCCTCTCTCTCTCTCTCTCTGCCTCTCTGCCTACTTGCAATCTCTGTCAAATAAATAAAATACTTGTTAAAAATTAAAATGTGAAAATAATATATTTTATGTTTACTTTAATTTTTACCATTTCTTCCACTCTTACAAAAATCAAAATTTCCATCTAATGTTGTACTCCTTCTGACCTTAACATATTAATAATATTTATTTTAAAGTCCCTATTTAAAAAAAAAATAATGGCCCTGTTTATAAATTCCAACAAATGGGTCATCTCTGCATCTGGTTGCGTTGATTATGTCATCTCTTGACTGTGTGTGTGTGTGTGTGCGTGTGTGTGTGTGTTTAACTTGTTTTGTGTGTGTGTGTTTCTTGTAATTTTTTTATTAATTTCTGAGCATTATGGGTAGAAGAACATTGAGGATGGGGTGAAGAGTATTTAACAATGAGTACAGCTCTTATGTTAGGCCATTAGTCTTAGGGGTTGAGTCAGTCTAGTCAGTCATTTTGTGGGGGTTTGGGTTTTGTTGTTACTACCTTTACTTTAAATATGCTACTGTCTTCAAGTTCCTCCAGATATTTGGTGCTGTTACCTCATTCTTATAATGGGATTGGTGTGGTGATGGGTTTTCCTCAATGTTTCTATTATCCCCCTTGGTAAATTATTAGTTCTTATACACATGCCCTGTGGAAGTTGACTCTCTCTACTTTCTTACTAAACTGCTATTGCTTGTTACTCAGTGCTGCACTCATGGTAAGGGATTGAAGGGTTTTCTTCTGTTTTGGCTCAGCTTCTTTCTTAGGCAAGTTCTGTTTACTTGGGTGTCAAAGGGTAGGGCTTCCTCCATGTACTTTCCCTGTAGCCAAACTTTGGCTTTTTTTTTGTGGTTGAGCTAGTGACTTAACACTTTTGCTTCGTGAATCAGGGAATCAGATGAGACTTTATCTTGTTCCCTACAAGGAGGCTACTTACCTCCTGTATGCCTGTATTACAAAAGGGAGTTCTTTCAAGTCTCCTGCCTTCCCTTCAGTCTTTCTAGTGAACACCCAGTGGAGGTCTGTGGATGTGACTCTCCTAATGTCTATGGTTCTTAGCTATTCCAAACGTAGTTATTCCAAATATGCTAACCCATACTCGGCCTTTAAGAATTCATTAAAATGGGGACTCCTGACCTGCTTAGTCACTAGAGCATGCAACTATTGATCTCTGGGTCATAAGTTCAAGCCTCACATTGGGTGTAGAGCCTACTTAAAAAATTGTTAAAATGTTAGTTGATACCGTTTGTGTGGCAGCCTCATTTTTTCTCCCTGCTGGCCACACATGAAATGGATCATATGTCTCATTTCTAAGAGGGTTTAGTCGCCCTGGAACTCATTTTACTTGCTTTCCTTGTGACTTCAGATTTCTGTTGGGCTCAAGATATGTTCTGTTTTTATAAATTACCCAGTGTTTTCTCATTGTTAGAGAGGAAGTGACATTCTCTTGCACCTTGCTACATTCTGAGTGGAAGTATAGTCTTGTGCATATATCTTGAATTATTTTTTACTATAAATTCCTAGAAGTGCAATTGAAACAAAGGATATGCATCAACACATTTTTTAAGCCTTCTTTGTACATATGGCTAAATTGCTGTTGGGAGAATTTTGAACACACGCTTCCTTTAGCTACTGCTATAATAGTCCAACATTTTAATTTCCACATCAAAAAAGCTATCCATTTAATAAGATGTGTATGTATTTAATTAAAAACCTTTGTCTTGGGGCACCTGGGTGGCCCAGTCAGTTAAGTGTCCAACTCTTGGTTTTTGGCTCAGGTCACGATGCCGTGGGTTGTGGGATCCAGCTGCATTAGGCTCCATGTTCAGCAACAGGTCTACTTGGGGATTCTCTCCTTTTGCCCCTCCCCTGACTTGCTGTCATGTACTCTGTCTCGTAAATAAATAAATCTTTTGAAAAAACAAAAAAAGAAAAAAAAAACTTTGTCTTTTAAACTATGTAAAGATATCTTTATAAGACAGGTATATAGTTCTAAACTAATGGGAAGGGCAACAGGTTTCATTGAAATGCCGATATAACTGAGACAAGCTAATGCCTCAAAACATAACTGAAGGGTAGGGGAAAATAACAGAAATAGCTCGGCTGGTCCCTGGGTGTTACAGTTGATCTAGATATCCAAATCCACTTATGTTGAAGCCATTTCCTCTTACTGCTCTATATTCTGGAACTTGTTGAAATCATCTTGTAGCTGTGGCTCTGGCCTCAGATCCCTCTGTGACCGGTCCTCCTCCGGTGAGCTGGTCTGGATGGCTCCGACTCCTTTTGGCCAGACCAAAAGCTGGCTAACAAACTTCTCCTTTTCTTCTGTTTTCTTAGAGCCACTCTGGTTCTTTGTTTGCCCTCTGAGGGCAGAAGCATCCCACTTCCTCTGATCAAGACATATTCTGGAGCCAGTAGGGAAATATACCTCTACCCTACCACACCTTGCTGACACCAAGGGCAGTATGGAAGCATTAGACATACTCTCCTAGCTCTTGTTGCTTTGGGATGGTGCTTAGCAACAGACCAGTAGATGTGAGGACCTGCACAGTCAGAGCAGGGAGGATATGGAACAATGTGCAGGGTCCAGGGCAATAAAATATCAGAGAGAGGACATGGATGTAGCAACGTCCACTCAGCCTGGACGGGCTGAGATGATCAGGTACCCTACTGTAGTCCCTCTCACCCTTTTATTTACGGGGCTTACTGTCTTTTTCCTCATACTTCACGTTGTCCTTATAATTAAGCTTAGGGGGAAGAAGTGGCATGTCTTTTGCCAAAGGACTACAAAGAAGAGGCAGGCCAAATTGCATGGCCAGTATGTGCCTGTTTAGAACTAAGATGGATCAAAGATAAGGAGCAGGTCACAGATACCTGGACCCTGTGAAATGTCCCCCTGCCTACCTGGCAGGAAGAAAAGAGAAAATATCCTGCATTTTCTATTTACTTAAAAGAGACTGGAAAAAAAAAAAAAAAAAGAAATCACCCAGAAATGACTGAGTTCACGTTGAACTGGTGAGGTTAAGTTTTCTGTCTTCAGTAGAAATAGAAGGTCTAGAGCTAAATTTACTATTTACACATATGTATTTTTTTTCTGAAATTCACATCTACCACACAAGACTGAGAGTTTCCTTCTCTCTCCACACATACTGCAATCCATCTAACTGCCGACCAAAGATTTTTCTTTGGTTCCTGGGAAAAGTTGCAGACCATGACACTACCTTGAGCTTTTCAAGCATCTGGATCCTAAGCATGAGTGTTACATTTGAATTTAGTTTTACATCTTCTCCTCTGCAGCTCAAGAAGAAGATTAAACCCCCCAAAAGAGGGGACCCTCTTCTGTTATTTCCCTTCGTTGATGAACTAGCGTGAGAAAAGGCCAAGCCTGGGGTTCCTGAAATTTTCAAGTATGATCGATTATCTTTTGTGGATGTGTGGGTTTTGCACTCCCATCAATGACCCCAGGTCATCAGATTACTGGGTGAGTGATTTTCTCTTGTCTGTCCAACCATGCTTAACCACAGAGATCAGAGCTTATTTATATGACGATTAGGCAGCCTCGGGCTACTTTATAGGCCCATCATACCAAGCAAGGCATAGAGCGGAAGGGGAAAGAAAAGTCTACAAAGCTAGCCAGAAGGGAACCCCCAGGGAGGAAAAGGAAATGCGTGGTATCCTTTTTTCCCCTCTGAAAACATAGCTTCCTACTCACCTACGTGTTTCCTGCCCACGTCAGAGCTCCTCTAAATCTCCCCCAACCCTCTCCTCTTCCACGCTTTTCCTCATCCTTTTGGGAAATGTCAAAAGGTGGGGGAGCTGGAAGTTATGTCTCTCAAAGTGCCCAGAGTTGCAGTGATAATGGCCAACTTTCTGTAAGCAATGAGAATGTTCCAGAACCACACCGAGAACATGAATGTTCCTGAGACTGTGGTATGTGTGGTCAGGGGTAGGGAATTATGGAGTGCCTGATCATGAAATGTGAGGGAGGCAGAAGAAAGAGGCTGGATGCTTGGGTTACCAGCCAACTCTGTTTGCCTGGGACTGTCCAGATTTTTACATTGAAATTCCTGTATCCTGATCAAGCCCTCAGCCTGGGCAATCTGGGACAATCAATCACCCTACTGCATTCCCTCTTGCCCTTCTATTTACAGAGTTTATTATCTCTTTTCTCACCACTCACGTTGTCCTTGTAATTCAGCTTAGGGGGAAGAAATGGGGTGTCCTTTCCAAAGGACGGCATCCTAACACTTTAGCCCTGTGATCATAGCCTTTCTGTGCTCTATACATGATAGATGACCTTCAGAGGCATGATGTGCACTACAGGCAACAACACTGTGCTCAAGGGCAGCACAACCAGAGCTGAGTGTCCTTAGAGATCAACTTTTCTAAGGTGCCAGAAGATGCCATGTTCTTTCTCTGAAGCCCCAACTTTTCCTCTCCATCTTCCCGGACCTGGGTGGGAACCACACTTGGAGGAACCCAGATGTCCCTGTTCTGGGTGGGTCATGAAGCCAGCTAGACCCCAGGCTGTGCTTGGTGGAAGTGCTGTGCCTGGCACACTCCAAAAGCACACCCAGTCTATCCCCCTCCAGTACCCTTAACATAGCTGTCCAGACACCACTCAATACCTCTAGGGCCAGTAACTCCCTGGGGAACAGGTGATGCCTTCGGGAGAGGCATCTGCCCCTTCCTCCCCCAACACTCCTCCAAGGGCAGCCCCCTTCCAGTCCTAACAGGGTCATCCATGTGGGAAGATGGCATTCTCTTTCCCTTCTGTGGGGCAGGAAGGGTCAAGTTGGTCCTCTTGGTTTCCTGTAACTGTATAGCTGTATAAATAAAGGAGATTTCAATTGATAAAAAAGAGAGATGATATGGTCTCTGCGTCTAGCCAATTTGTTATAATTGCATCTTTCTCCCGCACTACACAAGTACTGAAAGACAATTTAAATGGAGGAAGTAAGGAATCGTCCCTAAGTTGTTTTTCTAGAAAGTAATTAGTTCTAAATGACTTGTGACACCTCACACTTGGGTGCCATGCCACCACAATCACGAACTATCTTTCTGGTTCTTTTCCACTCAAGGTGTGTGGGCCATGGTACAACATGGGCATGGTGAGATTGCTTACAAGAAATACAGAATCTTGGGCATCACCCCAGGCCTGCTGCATCAGAATTCACCTTTTAATGAAGACAGCAGGTGATCGATTCATACTCAGGTTGAAGTTTGAGAAGCACTCTAAGAACAGTGGTTGACCAAGTGCGGTGCCTGGACCAGCGGCACCAACAGCACCTGAGAACTTGTGAGTAATGTGAATTCCTGGGCTTCACCCCAAATCTAATGTATCGGAAACTCTTGGGGTGGGGGGCAGCACTCTGTGTTTTAATGAGCCCCCTTCCGGGTGCTTCTGACTGGAGTTCGAAGTTGGAGAACAGCGCTCTGTAGGATAGTCAGAGATGTGTGCTCTGTGTGTTCCCATGCCACTAGGTGCTGCTCAGGGCAGGCATTGCTAATCAGTCATGCCCCTGGGTCCGACTGAACGTGGCCATGGCCTCTGAGTCTCTTGGCTAGGGGCGCTCTCTAGGGGCACCTCAGTGGCTCAGTTTGTTGAGTGTCCCATTCTTGATTTTTGGCTCAGGTCATGATCTTAGGATCATGAGATAGAACCCCACATTCGGCTCTGCCCCATCTCCCTCTGTCCCTCCCCCAAACATGCCCTCACGTGTGCGTATGCACACACTCTCTCTCCTTAAAAAAAACAAAAAACAAAAACGAAAAAAAAAAGCAACAACAACATCTCTCTTGTCAGTCACTACCACCCACTGTAATGGAGGTGACTGACATGTCAGGCCAACGTAAGTGGCTGCAGGACCGCCTCCACAGTAACATGTGTGCACATCCTAACAAAGGAGAGAGGCAGTCTTCTGGACGGGGTCTAAAAGAACCTCTGTTACCATTTATGAAGACGCTTGCTAACAGCCATAAGGATGAGGATTAGATCCTCTAATTTTCGGTCCCACAAAGCAATACCAGGATAAATTCGTGTTTTTAGTGGCAGTGTGCAAAATGTACTCCTGCCATGCTTCTTCAGGACACTTAACTCGATTCTAGCCCTCGCCCTGTCATCGCACCCCTGTGGCTGCTTCACGTGTATGACAGGGCAGGAGAGCCGTGGCCGTGGGCTTGCTGGTATAGAGACTCACTACCCATTTGTGATACTCTGTGACCTTCTCGACATTTAAAAAATTACTACCCGTCCCGTCTGTTCCGTGAGCACAGAAATCACATTTACTTTGCACATTATTCATATGAATTTCCTAGGACTGCCATAACCAATTATCACAGGTTGGATGCCTTGAAACAACAGAAATGTATTCTGCCACATTTCTAGAGGGCAGAAGTCTAAAATCAGTATCACTGGGCCAGAATCAAGGTGTCTGCAGAGCCATACTCCCTCTACAGGGTGTAGGAGAGAATCTGTTTGTTGTTACCTCTTTAAACTTCTAGTGGTTTCCATAGGGAGCCGGGGTGGCTCAGTCAGTCAATTGAGCAGCTGCCTTCAGCTCAGGTCATGATCCCGGGGTTCTGAGTTTGAGATCCATGTGGGGCTCCCTGCTCAGCGGGGGGTCTGCTTCTCCTCTGTTCCTTCTCTCTCGCGCTCGCTCTCTCAAAATAAATAAATAAATAAAATCTTAAAAGAAAAAAAAGGTTCTAGTGGCTTCCAGATTTCCTTGGCTTGTGGCTGTATCAGTCTAATCTCTGCTCCTGTCATCCCGTCTCTCTGACTCAGATCCCCCTGCCTTCCTCCTGTAAGGACCCTTGTGAGGGCAGCGACCTCACCTGGACGACTCGGGCTACACCTTCCTCTCAAGAGCCTTAGCTGAACCACCTCTCTTGCCATCTAAGACGATACTCACTGGTTCTGGGATTAGAATGAGGATATACCTTTGGGGCCATCCTTCAGCCCAGTGCACTGCTGCATCCCCATGAGTGCTGGCTCACAGTAGGCACTTAGTGGAACTGTGTGAAATGACTGAACGCGAGACTAAAGAAGTGAAGAGGCAAAAATAGGTAGGTAGGCTCACCGAGGACGAGTCAGGAGAAAGAAGAGGACTTGCGAAGGCGGCCTGGCATATGGCTCTAAGAGCACGGCCCGGCTTTGGATCCTGGCTCTGCCGTTCACTAGCTGTGTGACCTTGGCAAGTTACTTAAGCTTTTCTGGGCCTCTGTTTCTTCATCTGTAAAATGGGCATGACAAGACCTACTTTGTGGAGTTATTGTAAGACCTAAGTGAGCTGTCGTGCGTAAAATTCTTAGAATAGTGCCTGTCATGCTATCTAATATAATTTACTATCTCTAGCACATAGCAGAGGGCCAATCATGCAGAAGGTGCTGAATAATGTATGTTGAATGAAATCGGGAAAGAAGGCACAGACCTTGTTTTCCTGACACTCTTGGCTCGGTAAAGATTTTGCGAAAAATCTCAGAATTGCTATCATATCCAGAAGAATGTGAAAAGTGGCCTAAAAAGGGAGAACAAAAGCAACAGTGTCTGAGATGGGCCTTAAGGAGCCAGATGGATTTCCATCGTGGGCACAGGGGCAGTTCAGATGGAGGATCTGCTTGAGAGAAGAGATGCGTGGCCTCAGCAGTGAGTAACAAGAGGAAGGGAGAGAAACATACAGACATTGATTAGGTGCAGGTTGTGAATGGCCTTGAATGCCAGGCTACGAAGTTCATTGATTAGGCAATGGGAAGCCCTCTAAGATTTTCTAGCTGAGTAAGTGGCATAACCAGTATGCTTTAGGAGTACTGACTGGGCAAGCATGGATTGGAGATGAGGAGGAGCAGGGCAACTCGTCAGTGTTATTGCACTGTACAAGGCAAGGTGGAAAGAGGCCTTTGCAGGAGGCAGATGGCAGAGGGGACAGAAGAAAGGACGGCTGTGACGTATGGAGCAGAGAAGAAGTTCACAATTTTTCATAGTAAGGGTTAGGGTAGAGCACAGATCCAGGCTTCCCGCCGACTGGTGTGGGACTCAGGGCAAGGAAGGCTTCAGCAGCTCAGCTTCCTCATCTGTAGAATGGGACTGGCTGCGTCAGAGAAACACTATGAGGCCCCAGTGACATGGACTTCACAGAGTAATTGTGACTCCTGTTGGCATGTGGAGGGTATAAGAAGGGTTTCATTGAAAGTCAAAGAAACCCAAATCAGTTGAGCTTAAAGCGACAAAGAGAGGCGTGCAGGGGCGCCCAGCTGGCTTAGTTGGGGGAGCACGTGACTCTTGATCTCAGGGTTATGAGTTAGAGCCCCACGCTGGGTGTGGAGATTACTTGGAAATAAAATCTTCTGAAAGAGAGAGAGAGAGTGAGAGTGTGTGTATTGGTTCCTGTGCTCAAGCCGGGGAAGCTGGCCTTGGGGACAGCTGGCAATCAGGAAGGAGAATGTTTTTAGGCCTTTGTTCCTCCTCCCCTTTCCTCTCTGTATGTGTCAGCTTCGTTCCTTCCTGCTGGAGGCTGGCATTCTCCATGCGGCGAGAAACCTGACCGCGGGGCGATCTCAAGCTCATATCCTTCCAAGCCGCTGACCCAAGATCGAAGAATGTCCTTATCTCCAGCTGCGACTGAAAAATGCCAGAGAAGGACGTAGATTGGCCAGGCCTCTATCTTCATGAGCACAGTTTGACCTCTGTTTGCAGCCTCAGTGGGGATGCGAGGTAGGGCGGTTCCTAGACTCACACTGTCACAGCACCAAGGGACACTTTCTCAAGAGGTGGGGCGGGGCGCCCGCATGGCTCAGTCCGTTGAGCATCTGACTCTTGATTTCGGCCCAGGTCATGATCTCAGGGTCAAGGGATCGAGCCCCGTAGGGCTCTGCTTTCAGCAGGGAGTCTGCTTCTCTCCTTCCCCTTCTCCCCCTTCCCCCGGCCCTGCCTGAGCGCGCGCACACACAAAGACACAGACACACACACACACGCACACTCTCTCTCTCTCTCTCTGTCAAATAAGTACACAAATCTGATGGTATCCTTCAAAATGAAACATTGGGAATTCAGGAGACAGAGCTGGTGTGTTGGGGAATGTGCCCTGTGTGGTTGCGTGCCTGCTGTCCCTTACCTCCAGCGTACGTGAGAAAGCTGTGTTCAACCCCATCCTCTTTTCAATCCCCAGCCCTGCTCAGCCTTGTTCATACCTGGGCCCGCCTTGAGAAGCCCTTGGCCCTTGGAGACGTGTGGCTCTGTTGAGCTTCCCTATTCTACCTTCTCAGTTCTCGCGTATGTGGGGGTTGAGTGGCTGTGTCTTGACCCTCTTTTCAGCCATTGCCAGAAGGCATACACTTGGCGGTTAATTAGACACTCCAAGCGTGACTACAATGTGACCGAACTGTGTGCTTCACGCCAACTCATCCTTCTTCCCCCAGGTTATGTAATTTTTTTCTCCAAAGTGTGAGAGTCAGATCAGGGCTGTGCAAGCCAGTAGCGCCCCCCGGGCATTCGTGAACCTGGCCTTGGACTTTTCAGGCTAAGCGATTGTGATAGTACTTTGATAGTGATGACAGCAGCAGTTAGGATGAGTTTGAAGAGGAGGAGTCCTATCAGGATACGGATAATTGTCTTCGTAAGACTTGTCTTCTTTCCAGAGTGAGTCTCCGTCACAGCCATCGTCTTCCTAGATCCTCATGATGACTCTGGGAGGCAGCGAGGGCTAGTGGAAGGAACACACCTGGCCACTTGCAAAGACCTGATTTATATCAAACTTCCATCATTCATGGGCAGGTCATTTCTCCCCTTTGAGGCTCGTTTTCCCTTCTGTAAAACAGAAAAAGGTCTGTATCACCCGTTTCCATGAAGACTCCATGTGAAAAAAACACATAGTGCCCGGCATAGTGGACATTCAGTGAATCTCCAGTCCTCATCTTACAGATGGAGGACATCCAGGGTCATGGTCGTTCGCTCTATTACCTTGCACTGGTTACGAAAGCTCTCTGTGCCTTGGGTTCCTTGTCCACAAAGAGGAGGAAGGGCGACTGACAATGAGTTCAGCTTGTAAGGTCCTTGTGAAGGTTAGATGTGTGTCGACCTGCAAAGCATACAGAAGGGTGTCCTGCCCAGGGTCAGCACTCCATAAAGTGGGTTTCAGAATCAGGTAGAGATGAGTCTGAATGCAACTTCACTGCATACTAGCTGTTTGACCTGCGGCTAATTACTAAAGTCCTCTCAGCCTCATTTGCAAAATAAAGATGATTATATCATCTGCCTCCCACAAAGGCTTGTGAAGATCAAGAGAGTTAATGCATATACAACCCCCAGCACTGTGTCTGGCACCAATTTTTAACTGATATATTGTTCCCCTGACTCAAAGGTAGTGATGTTATAAAAACAAGAAAAACAAATCCATATCACCAGGCTCCATTAAAGCTGGACTGAGTTCAAAGAAATAAGACCCGTAGTGGTGGACTGAATGGCGGACCCCCCCCCCCCCCCAGAATAATGTCCGTGTCTTCCTTCCTGGAAGCTGGGAATGTGATCTTGTTTAGAAAAATGGTCTTAGCAGATGTAATTATTATGGATGATCTTGAGACAAGATCGTCCTGGATTGTCTGATTGGGCCCTAAATTCAATGAGAAGTGTTCTTCTCAAGAAGGGAGAGAGAGGGGCACCTGGGTGGCTCAGTGGGTTAAAGTCTCTGCCTTCAGCTCAGGTCATGATCTTAGGGTCCCAGGATCAAGCCCCGCACCGGACTCTCTGCTCTGCAGGGAGCCTGCTTCCCCCTCTCTCTCTGCCTGTCTCTCTTCCTACTTGTGATCTCTGTCTGTCAAATAAATAAAGAAAATCTTTAAAAAAAAAAAAAGGAGAGAGAGGTTTAACACAGAGACACACATATGACAGCAGAGATTGGGGTGCTGCTATATGAGCCAATGAATGACAAGGGCTGCAGGCCACTTCCAGAGCTAGGAGAGAGAGGCAGTGAATGGATTCTTCCTCTGAACCTCTGGAAGGAACCATCCCTTCTGGTTTACAGAACTATGAGAGAAGATATTTCTGTTGTCGTAGGCCCCCCACTCTGTGGTACTTCCCTATAGCAGCCCTGGGACAGTGATACAGACTCTAGAAGTTAAGCTAAGAGATGAGCTGAGATGGTGGAGGTGTTTTCCCATAGGGCCTGACACGGCACCTCCAGCCCTCATTAAAGTCCTCTCAGGGAGAAAAGAAGATTCCCCAAGGGCAATTTTTGCCCTAAGCAAGGATCGCATCTCTATGGTGTGCTACCCTAAGGAGTTCCAAATAATCTAAGGGTCAGGTGCCTGGTTAACACAGTAGGTAGTGCGCCGGTCCCAAATAATCTAAGGGGTTGGCTATAAAAACCCAGTCGGGAAATGAGGCCAGGCAAACTAACCTGTGTGATAGAAGAGGTAAAAAAGAGAGAGAAAAAGAGAGAGAGAGAGACGCCACAGGAATCCAGAAAAGATCAATGTACCCTCCTGGCTACGTTGTCGTCTCATTGCTTTTGAAAATTAAATTCCACTTAGGGAAAGGAAAGGGAACTACAACTTATTGATTGCCAAGTCTCTGCAAGCGCTTTACACACAGTTTTGCATTTGATTGTCACAGCGAGCCTGAGAGGAAGACTACTATTACTCTCATTTAATCAGTGAGGTAATTGAGGCCCGAAGTGTCGTGACTAGTGAGTGACAGAGCTGAATTTTAAACTCACTTGTGAAAAGGGGAAATGTGTGTACCAGTGTGTGTGTGTGTATGCATGCGTGCGCACGTGTGTGCCCTTATCTAGAAAGATACATTTTCATCATACTTTCCAAGGGTATTATGACCCCAGAAGCTGAGGAACTCTTCTTACTGGGGAATCCTACTGTTATTTTCTTAGTGTCCTCTGAGGTGTTACTTTCTTGGGCAAGTCATCCTTGGTACTTCTGTCGGAATATAATGAAGTGAACAGAACCAGCAAGTGCCCCCTTCCCCCCACCGCATGCCTTCATACGACTGTTCCGCCATGCTTTCTGTGCAGGTTCATACTTATTCCTCTTATTCCACACTGGGAGCAGCCCAAGCACAGGTAGTATGTTCTCCTCGTCTCTATCACTGGCACAAAACATAGGGCTTGGTGTATGGGATAGCTTGGCATTATGTTGGGTGGATGGAAGGGTGAGTGTCCGGGTGTGTGGGTGGATGGATGGATGGATGGATGGTCCATCCTTTACATGGTCTTTTCATGGTCAATTCACAGGCCTCTTTCATTGTTTGAAGAAAAGAAGTAATAACAAAATGGCGTTTCAACACTTGTGTTATGTTTACAGTATTAATGTATTAACGATTTTGACATGTGCTTAAAATATCACCGTGGTATAACTTTATTTGGATTAAATGAGTTATTACCTACAAAGGGCTCAGAATAGGGCCTGGCACATAGTGAGTACTGTGTGTTCACTGCTATTGTTATCATTTAAAGATGAGGTCAAAAGTTGAACTTTGAGAACTTCTGTGAATATGTGGCTTAGGGGGGTTTCCTTCTCTCACACCCCCATTCCAAATAATCTGCCTTGGTTGGGTGAATCGTAGGGGGACTTTCTTCTTTGAGGAACAGTCCTCATTTAATACCTTTGTCTCATCTCTGAAAACCCTTCCTGTAGATCCATGTTGAAAGATGAAAAACAATATGAGGGGTTTGAAGTGGCAGGGGGGTGGGAGGTTGGGGTACCAGGTGGTGGGTATTATAGAGGGCACGGATTGCATGAAGCACTGGGTGTGGTGAAAAAATAATGAATACCGTTTTTCTGAAAATAAATTAATTAATTAAAAAAAAAAAGAATTTTTGCCTAACCCCCCCCAAAAAAGAAAGATGTTAGCTTAGCTTATAAAATATGTTATACTTCATGAAAATGAAGAAAGAGCTTATAATCAGCTGTGGACAACAGAAAGCACTGGCCTTTCAGTCCTAATGTCTATTCCTGACTCTGTTCCTAAGATACTGTGTGACCTTGAGCCACTTCCTTACTCCCTCTGGATCTCAGTCTCCTTATCTATAAAATGGGGGAGAGAATTGAACCAGATGACTTCTAAGGCTCACCTGTGTTTTGGAAACATTGTCCAACTCTCAGTCCACTGGTAGAGCAGAATGGGCAGAACAGGCTGACTAATAACATTTTCAGATTCTTGGGTAAGGCATGATATGACCATTTCTATTCTCTTACAAAATAAGAGGGAACAGGCCATCGAGAAGTGACTTCAAGGGGTTGAGGAGGACCAGAGGGATAAGACGGTATGGTTCTGTTTTCAGACTATGGTTCAGTTGACTAGTTAACAGATGTTTTAGGAAAATATGTTGGCTGGAATTATCTTGGAGCATAGAGGGGTAGAACAAAAGAAGAAATAGCCATTTTTGAGTGTCTTCCATGAACCAAGCAGGATGCTAGTTATTTACAAATACATTATTTTCTGCATTTTTTAGAGAGGTAGAGAAAAAGTGTGGGAGGGGGAGAGGGAAAGAAAGAGAGAATCTTAAGCAGGCTCCACACCTAGCACAGAGCCGACACAGAGCTTGATCCCATGACCCTGAGATCATGACCTGAGCCGAGATTAAGAGTGCTTTTCTATCAACATGAACAGGACTGGAAGAGATTATGTTGAGTGAAATAAGTCAAGCAGAGAGAGTCAAGTATCATATGGTTTCCCTTATTTGTGGAGCATAAGAAATAACATGGAGGACATGGGGAGATGGAGAGGAGAAGGGAATTGGAGAGGGAGATGAACCATGAGAGACTATGGACGCTGAAAAACAATCTGAGGGTTTTGAGGGGGTCAGGGGGTGGGAGGTTGGGGAAGCCAGGTGGTGGGTATTATGGAGGGCATGTATTGCATGGAGCACTGGGTGTGGTGCATAAACAATGAATTCTAGTACACTGAAAAGTAATTAAAAAATAAAAAATTTTAAAAAATGAAAAAAAAAAGAGTGGGATGCTTAACAGACTGAGCCACCTAGGTGCCCCTGCATTTTACAGATAAGGAAACTAAAGCTCAAAGACGGAGTGCCCTCCTCAGGCTGATAGATTTTTCAGCTTCTTGTTCCCACTCTCTCTCCTACTTCCCTGGTAATCAGAGGAGCCCAACTATGGCTGATATTCCTCATGTTAGCCTTTATAACAGCTGGGATATGGGGAGGGGGTTGGACCACAGTGATTTGACAAAAGAACCAAGGAAACACCCAACAACAACAACAAAAAGAAAACATTTGCTTGGCCCAAGTTCGTGTGTTTTACTGTTCCCCAACATGTGACCAGGTTGAGGCCCTCCTTGTTCATTTAGACCAGCAGAAGATCATTTTTTTGTCAGTCCCATGAAGAATTCTCTCGCTGCCTCAAGCACAAGGCAAAAGTCCCTGAAGGCCCTCCCAACAGTTTCAAGAAGCACCCTTCTCTCCACTGACATCCCTCCCTCATCGCCATCTAGTGCTCGTTTCCTTAGCTCCTGCCTGGGCTTATTCCTCTCAATGGTGTTTGACCCTTGAACGATGCTGGGGTGAGGTGCACAGATCCCCCACCCCATGCAGTCAAAAATCTGCGTATAACTTTTGACACCCCCAAACTTAACTACTTATAACTTACTGTTGACCAGAAGCCTACTGGTAGCATAAACATTCAATTAACACATAATACAGTCAACCTTTGAACAACATGGGTTTGAACTGTGCAGGTCCACATGAATTTTTCCAACAAATAGAGCATAGTAGTGCAAATGTAATTTCTTTATGATATTCATAATAACATTTTCTTTTCTCTGGCTAACTTTGTTTTAATAGTACAGTATATCCTACATAGAGCATACAAAATATGTGCTAATGGAAAAGAGGTCTCTTCCCTAAGCTTCTATCTTGGAGGTTAGCGAAGATGAATTAACCTGATAGAGGAGGGAATTAGCCCTGTTTCAGTTGGGTTTCAATCATTTGCAATGAAAAGACCTAACTGAAACATTCAGGGAGACCCCCCCCCCTTTTCCTTTCTCCCTCAGCTGTCAAGCCAGAAATCCACTGGTCTCTTGGTCATATTTTCCTAATCTTTTGCACGCTACAGCCCAAGGAAACTGTTTTCCTCTTTCACCCAAACTCCTTTAACCTAGCCTCCCTATCTCCAGCACTTGCCTGTTTTGTTGCCAGCCTCGTAAGACATTTCTGACCCCAGGCTCCTGGGATGAAGGCCTGCTGCTTCCCTTGCAAATTTCATTTTCCCAGATGACAGTCTCTGTGCCTATTGAAGGCAATTTCCTTGATTAAATTCTTCTTAATGATGGATCGCATGGCTTCTGGAAAGCTAGGTTCTACCATTTGCTTTACTTGACATTTTGAAATGTTTTAGATATATAACAAATGACAGCAAATAAAAAGCGGTACCCTCCCCCCATTACCTATTTTGTATTTCTGGGAAGGGTGTCCAGATCGCTTTAGATAGGAACTTCCGATAGTGTCTAGACAGCTTTAGGAAGATACTGCTGTTTCTTGTGTTTAAGAGGAACGATAACATTTTGTATCTTTCCCCAAGACCCAACATGCTGTCTCCTAACATTGCTCCCCACTGGGTCTAGCAGGGCACAGAGTGGGAGCACTCATCCTATCCAAGTTCAGTCAGTTTCCTGAACCAGATGACTTGCCATCTTTCCACTTGCTGTAGCCATGGACCTGAGGGAAAACCATTCATAAGTCCGTTTTGAACTACATTCTCTGTCTTGAACCCTTTTACGCTGTTTCTGTTCTACTCAAGGCCACGGTCATCTGTCTCAACTCCACAGACTCTTTCACTCACCTTAGACTCCAATATAAGAAATGCTAACTGTTCCCAGTAGAGTTCCTTTTTTTATGTCACTGCCATGCTGTGCTTGTGCTGTTTTTTTCCACTGGGAATGTTCTTGCCTGATATTTCAGCCTGTCCAAATTGTACCCATTCTTTAGGACATACTTTAATTGATACCCTTTGAATTCCATTTTCTATTATTCTCTCCTCTTAGCTGAAAGAGGTTCTCCTCCTCTTTTGAACTCCAGTGGTATTTTATTAACACTTCCTTCATGGTTTCGATGACCTTCTTCCCTGTACTAGGGCTGTGAGTGAACAAGATCAACTCTGACTACCACTTATCTGGGCACAGGGAGCAGGTCACCTTTCTATCTCCCTTGGTATCTGGCACAGTGCCTGCCACATTGGAGGGCCACAATACGTGGTTGTGGAATGAATTCTTCTCCATTAACCCTCCTCTTAACCATCCTCTTGCTGTCCTATTTACCTGACTACCCAGCTATGCTGTGTTCATTTCCTACAGCTGCCGTACCAACACTGGGGGCTTAAAGAGCAGAGATGTATTGTCTCTCTGTTTCAGAGTCTTGAAGTCCAAAGTCAAGGTGTTGGCAAGATTGGTTCCTTCTGAGGGCTGAGAGAAGGATCTGTTCCAGACCTCACTCCTTGGCTGCTGGTTGCCTGTCATCTCCTTATGTCTCTTCTACATGGTCTTCCCTCTATGCATGCTGTCTTTGTGTCCAAATTTCCCCTTTTTAAATTTTTTTTAAAATATTTTATTTATTTATTTGACAGGGAGAGATCACAAGTAGGCAGAGAGGCAGGCAGAGAGAGAGGAGGAAACAGGCTCCTCACCCAGCAGAAAGAGGGATGCGGGGCTCAATCCCAGGACTCCAGGATCATGACCTGAGCCGAAGGCAGAGGCTTAACCCACTGAGCCACCCAGGTGCCCCAAATTTCCCCTTTTTTAGAAGGATATCAGTCCTATTGGTTTAAGGCCCATCACCCTAATGATCTTATCTGTTAACTAATTACATCTGCAATGACCCCATCTCCAAATAGGGACACGTTTTTAAAGTTTTATTTATTAATTTGAGAGAGAAAGAAAGAGATAGAGCATGAGCACGGTGGGAGGTGGGGCAGACAGCGATGAAGAGAGAGTCTTAAGCAGATGCCGCGCTGAGCTTGAAGCCTGACATGGGGCTGATCTCAGAACCCTGAGGTCATGACCTGAGCCTAAACCACGAGTCAGATACTTAACCGACTACACCACCCAGGGGCCCCTAAGTATAGTCTCATTCTAAGGTTCTCTGGTTAGGACTTCAAGATGCAAATTTTATGAGGGACATCATACAATCTACGACTTACACCCAAACCAAGATAAAGAAAAATTGCTCTTCAGGATGTGAACCTTAGTTAATTCCCAGTCTAGTCCAGTGCTTACTGTATGCGAGATGCCAGAGTAAGGGCAGTACAATGAAAGAGGTACGTATTTCCCTGCCTTTTTGGCTCTGAGCGTGGGATGGCAGTGGAATAGTACCTAGCGTGGCTTCTGGAACGCAGCAAGCAAGCATCCTGCAGGTGTTTAAAGACTATGGTGCTGCTGTGGGAGTCAGTGGTCCCAGAGTTCAGATACCCAGTTTTGCCACTTGTTCGCCATGCAGCATCGGGAAGCATTTCCAGCCTCTCAGGCTTCATTACCCCACTTGAGGACCTTAGGGTCTGTCCAGGTCAAACAGCCTGGTGAACCGCTGGTGGAACATCATGAGAAGAATGAAATCGGGATCCACGTCAGTCAGGGCTGCCCTAGTCCTGCCTTGCCAGCGGTACCGCTAACTTGTTTCTGGACCTGTGGCCCTCACGTTGGAGCCCTATGTTCCCGCTGCTACAGCACAGGGTAGGATGTGCTTAGCTGCGGTGACTGTCAGGAAGGCTCTCTAGGTGATTCATACTCTTGAAGTTCCTTGAGAGCAGGTACCATGACTTCTTTTTAAAAATTATTTAGATTCCTGTATTATGGAAAATGTCAAGCGGGCGTGAAACTTAAGGGGAAAAATTACAACGAGCTACCCTTAGCAGTTACCTAGCTGCAACAATCATAAACTCAAAGGCATTCTTTTTTTTCTAAGATTTATTTATTTGAGAGAGAAAGAGCATGAGTGGTGGGGAAGGGGCAGAAGGAGAGGGAGAGAAGCAGACTCCCCACTGAGCAGGGAGCCGGATGATGACATCAGGCTTGATCTCAAGACCCTGAGATCATGACCTGAGCCGAAACCAAGAGTCAGACACTTAACCGACTGAGCTACCCAGGTGCCCTGACTCAAGGGCATTCTTGTTTCAAAGATATCCCTGCCTGTTTTCTCCCATTAATCACCTGCTGTTTGAAGCCATTCTCAAACATCAGATCATTTCATCAATAAATGCTTCAATATACATCCCTAAATGGTAAGGTAATTTTATCACCATATCACATCTAAAAAACTAACAATTCCTTTGCCACCAAATATCCAGTCCAGGTTAAAATCCCCCCCCCCCCCCCCGCCGCGGTGTTTCACAAATGTGTTCTTATGTTTGGTATGCTTGACTCAGGGCCCAAACAAGGTCCAAACATCGTCTCTCAAGTATCTTTCAATCGGGAAGGTCCCCCTTCTTTTTTGTCTCCTTGAAATGTTTTCACTGAAAGAAACAGGAGACCTTAATCTCGCTCCTCTCTGTTTCCCTGGTGCCTGGTGTGGCACCAGAAAAAGAATCAGCACTTAATTGACGTTGGGAGAGTGAATTCACAGGGAAGTAAAGGCCCACAGCCTCATCAGCCTGGCGCCTTGCTGGGATGGGCTTTCCACTTCTCAGCTGCCTTTGCCTGCTGTCTGTCCTTGGACTAGTGTCTCTTCATCCAGCCTCAGTTTCCTGGTCTGCAGAGTGGACCTGCTGATCCCTGCCTTCTCCTCCAGTTCCCGGGAGGTTGTGACAAAGGCTGGGATTTTAAAAATAAAGCCTAAAACAGCTTTGAGCAATTGGTGCTATAAATACCAGAGGAGGAATTCTATTATTAAATGTCCTTTGTTCATAGAAGCTTCAGGCGGAGTGGTAAGGTTGAGAAGTAGAACCCCCTTTTGTTTTGCTTTCTGGTGCTTTTAGGAGTGTGGTGACTAGAACGAGCAGGGCTAGGCGCACGCCCCAGAGGTGGGCAGTCCAGTCTGCGCTGCTCTGGCTGGAGCAGGCCTGCAATATCCCAAAAATAGAATAGCCAGGAGAATGTGAGGACGGGGACAACTGTTCCTGTTTTGAAAAGCGTCGGAAGGATGGAGCTACAGGTGGGGGGTGAAGGTCTGCCCCGAAGAGCAAAGCCCAGCCAGGAAGTTGTGCCCCCGGCCAGGCTGGAGAGCCGAGATTTGGACCGGACTCCTGACAGCACCTGTGGTCCCAGGGTCTGGTCATGTCCCTGGGGACGATGGAGAACTTCTTCCCTGGAAATTCCGCACGTGTTTGTGAGTCCGTTAGTTTTTGTTCCAAACAAAGAGATCAGAAAAGCTCTGAAGAGTGGCCATGAGCTGCTACGGAGAAGTGAAGAGCCAGTTGGGTCAAGTTTCAGCCTTCCCTGATTCGGAGAGGATTCCCTGCCAGGAGCCATGAGAGAAACAAAGGGAGGCCTCGTCTGTTGGGCATCTTTGACCTAAACTACACTTCAGGGGGAGGCCGCACTTGGCATTACCCCCGCCCCACTGACCCCTCTCCTTATCCTCCCCTCCCCACTTTCCACTAGGTGGCACTTGCTGAGGTGACCCCTGTGGTCTAGAACATACTGGGCATGCCTGCATGGTGTGTGCTATGGGGATAACAGAAATGACAACAGGACACGGGGCTTTGCAAAAGGAGCAAATCACTAGGAATGTAAAAAGTAAATTTAAAAGTAATGAGGACCTAAATGTACCCATATGTGAAGTGGGAAGTTTCAAAGTTTCAGCCTTTTCTGAGCTTTCTGTGTGCCCAAAAGAGGAGCTTATTTTGGAAGTGGAAGAAGTAGGATTTTTTTTTTTCCCTCATCAACTCAAAAGTGGTTGAACCAATTTAGCTCAAACTATAAAAAGACAAAACCAAATGCGCTCTGGTACAAGATTGCTGTGTGGAATTAGAGTGGAAGCAACTAGAGGGCTGAGAGCATAGAGACGTGTTGCCTGGCAATCTTCTTCTGCCAGCTGATTTTTCCAGATGCCCATCCAAGGTATGAGGGGTGGGTTCAGGTCCTGGGGTTCCGAGTCAAATAGGCAACTAATTCAAAATAAAATCTTCTTTTTCCTTGAAGGTTACTGGAAGTTTCCTGGAGTCTGAAATTATTTTGCTAAACATTCTCATTTTTATATAAAGCTACCAGTGGAACCAAGATGATCTGTATGTGTTTAATGAATGAATTTAACTATGTATTGACCAATTAGAGAGGGAAGTGGTCCAGAGCTGTTAAGAACACGAACTGTGGAGACAGGTACACCTAGGTTCGTAGCCCAGCTCTTACCCTTATCTTTCTTTCCAGCTGCTGGAACTTGATACTGAGCCTGCTGCTTCTTCGGTAGAACCCAGATGAAGATACCTCGGGCTTTGGTAAGTATTAAATAAGATGACAACCACGAAACATTTAGAATGGCACACGATGCATTATGAAACCCCAAAATAGTGGTTATAGAAGTCATTGTAGCCGTGATAGTTAAAAAATTGGAGATGGTGGGGCACCTGGGTGGCTCAGTGGGTTAAGCCTCTGCCTTCGGCTCAGGTCATGATCTCAGGGTCCTGGGATCGAGCCCCACAA
>NC_081575.1:12986838-13012026 GCF_022355385.1 Mustela nigripes
GCCTCTGCCTTCGGCTCAGGTCATGATCTCAGGGTCCTGGGATCGAGCCCCACATCTGGCTCTCTGCTCAGCGAGGATCCTGCTTCCCCCCCTCTCTCTGCCTGCCTCTCTGCCTGCTCATGATCTCTCTGTGTCAAATAAATAAATAAGATATTTTTTAAAAATTGGGGATGGCTCCAGGGCTTTTCTACCAAGTCATCTAGGTCAGTGTTTTTCAAAAAAGTAGAAATTTTCTGGTGACCAGCAGTAAGAAATATGTTTTAGGTGGCAATCGAGTACACATTAACACAGAAGGAACAAAAGTTTCCCAGAACAATACTTACCCTTACTGTGTGCAAAGCCTGATCTTCTACTCTAGGCTACTTTATCGTATTCAATTCTGTTCTAGTCTACTGTACTTATTTTATTTCCATTGATCTTTAAATGTTGATACGGCCCACTACCTAGATTTCACTACTGCCTAATGGGTCATGGCCCACTGGCTGTTGAACGCTTCCCTGGATGAACCTGGGGAAGGCACTTAGCCCTCTCTGGATCCCAGGGAGCTGTTTTCTTCTGAATGATCACTTCTGGCCAAGGTTTGGAGCCAAAGTCAATGTTCCCTGAATTTTCTTCCCCATTCAAACTACCTGTTGGGACAATGAATGACAGCTGCCAAGTGATTAGACATCAGGCCTCCTCAGACTTTCACCACTGTTCTGGCTCCTGGTTGAGGACATTCTTTTTCAAGACCCTTCTAGCAAGTCAGGCCAGCATCTGGGTTTGGCTGCTGAGTCTGGCACAGATGTGCAAGTGCATGTGAGCAGGTATGCCTATGAGAGAGGGGAGAGAGGGAAAAACAGAGAGAGAGAGAGAGAGAGAGAGAGAGAGAAAGTTAGGAATTGGGGAAAACAGAGAAAGGACTGCCAAAATTCTCATATTCTCTAATATCTACCTATCAAGTTTCTGCCAGATTGGAGGGGAATGCCCACTCCCCTGGGTAGTAACACTTTCCAAAAAGATCCTCCTTCTCTGGAGGCGTCTGACCCAGTGGAAAAGAGCCCAAACACCAAGTTTCGCCAGCTCTTTGCTCCGCCTCCCCGGTTTGGTCCCTTCGCCTTGACAGAGCCTTGGGTCCAGTAAGATGATCTGACCGCAGCTGGTCTTCTACACTTGGAACAATTTGGAAGCAAGAGAACTTGGGGAAGGAATTTGGTTTCACTAAAAATAGCTGCATTATAGACCCTGTGACTTGCCACTCCTCAGAACAGTCTAATGTGAACCGCACAGGGCCCACTGACCCCTGCAATTCCTTGGGACTGTTTGCTTGCCCTGCCCGGAGCCCTCGAAACCAGGAGGGGCTTAGGGAGTTGAGGGTGCTTTGGCTCAGATGCAGATTTTTGCAAATCTCAGAAACGCACGATGACGGTATGACCAAGGAGCCTCCTCCCGCTGGGAGCGCGTGAGTCTTGGCACTAATAACAACAGGCCCCTTTAAGATTTTAGTTCATGGTGGGATCTCGTTTTGCTCGTCACTGTCAGGCCCATTGCGTCTCCACTTCTAAGGTAGGTGAAAGCAAACTAACTGGGGAAATGCGACTGGAATTGTGATCCTCTTGGGTAATCACTGCCTGGGTTTCCTTGGCTGAGAGCAGGGGGTGGGGGGCGGGGGGAGCAAATGTCACGGCAGGACGTAGATTATAAATAAAAGTCTAACTCCATGCTCCCAACACATGGATCAAGCCACAGTGATGTTTGGGGATGATTTCCCTTTCTTGCACCCTCCTACCAAAAACCAAGGGTGTACCTAGCAGGAAAACACCTCAAGTGTTAAAATTAATCCTTTCTCAACTTCTCTACCTAGAGCTGCTTTATCGTAGATGCCTTGTCCTTCCTGTCCTGCTGGTAGCTCTCAGAATGTGAATCTGGCTCCGGGCCTTGGTTATCTGTGTTCGCCTCTTCTGCTACACCACAACAGAGAATAATAGAGACCTGCCTAGAGCAGGGATTCCTGTCATTCAGGCAGTCCCCAAGAAAGAGGGAATCCAGTCCAGGTACATAAAAGATTTGCTTGGATTCTGTTTCCTTCCTGAAATACTGCTGTCTGGACTCATCTCTGATTTGTGGTCTGTTTATAGCTGTGGGCCTTGGAAGAGGGCTTGGAATTGAAGGGGAGCTGGAGACTTCTGGGGTAAGGTTAGGAGCCTTTGGACAGCAAAAGAAGCTGCCTTAGTTGCTGGCAGGTTGAACACTAGCAATTTCTTGCTTAAAGTTGACTTGAGCGCACTGTGCTAAGAAAACTACTATGCCAACTTTCCAGCTTGCCAGACTAAGGTGTTTTCATGTAAGTGAAGAGACACTCCAGTAACAGATATGCTCACTTCAAATGAAAGCCATACTCTTAAAATATTACATGGCTGGAAGAAACAAATCTTCTAATGCAGGATCATGGGTCTCTGCACATTTTGTAGAAGAATGGAATATACCAAATGATACTGGAGAATTCTCTCCCCTCCCCACCTGGTTTTCTTTCATCCGTCTTCAAGGTAGATGAGTGTCCAAAGAGCATGAAGTTAAAATCTTGAGCCCAGAGAAACATCTTGGAAGTCACGTGGTTTGTTTTTCTTATTGGAGCCTAAGTTGGGATGAGTGACTCTCTGGTTTCATCCTTAGATTGTCACCTCAACTTTTCACTGTGACCTCAAAATGGATACGTGCTGGATATTTCCATTTTGAAGCCATGGCTCTATCAGCATCACATCTTAATGGCACTTTCTCCTTTCCAGTATTACCATTTAAAGGTTTGTTCATGTTGCTGCAAAGCAAGATGAAACGTTTGGAATTATTTTCCCCATGTTGCACTGGGGCAGCCATATGGCATCATGGGTGCCGTGTGCCGGTCTTACCACCCAAACATGTCAGTTGTCACATCTTATCGAAGGTCCTCAGGGGTTTTGCATTCAAATTGGGGATGTGTTTTATTGAGACATCCTAGAGAAAGTGAGTTGCTGAAGGTTGCCTCCAAGTAGCACACTTGCCTAGCACTCTGAACAAGTGATTCCACTGATAAGATCTCCATGAACAAACAGCTTTTCAGGAATGCATTTGTCAGTAAAGCCGTGATTCCCAAGCTCCGTTTCATGAACCAGTGCCAGGCTGGGTGCCCAGGAATCACCTGGAAAGATCATTTAAGAATGTAATTTCTGGGCCACATCCCTGGAAATGCAGACTGAAAGGGTCTGGGAGTGGAGCCCTGGTAACAGGACTTGTAGCAAGCAATCCTGGTCATTCTGATGCATGGCCAGATTTGCGAAGCACTATACGAGTCAAAGTCCTGCTGTATTTGTCTGTCTGTCTGTCTGCCTCAAATCTCTCAATGATTTCCTTTTGCCCTTAGAATAAAGTTCACACTTTTTTCACCTGGCATTCCCCAGGCCCTCCATGATCCAGCCGTGACCCAGCTTTTGAATCTTATTTCTTATCATTCCTCTCCACCAACCCCTCCCCCCATCATGTCGAGTTGAACACATACCCGTTTTGCTCTCAGGTCTATTCACTTTACTAATGCTATTGGCTTTGACTGCTGTGTCCTTCCTCACTTTTCTGCACACCCCAATCTGCCCCATTTTTCTTGGTCCATACCTTAGTGTGCATAGAAAGGACTTGGACTTGGAGGGTCTCTTTTAAATGTTGCTCCTGGGACTCACTTGTGGGGATTCTGATGCATCAGGTCTGGAGCACCTCAGAGAATGTTATGCTGACCATGCTTTGAGAAACAGTACATCTAGCTCAAATGTCATCTCTCTCTCTCTCTCTTTTTAAGTAGGCTCCATGCCTAGTGTAGGGCTTGAACTCCCCCAGATCAAGAGTCACAGGCTATATGGACAGAGCCAGCCAGGCACCCCTCCAATGTCATCTCTTTATAAAACCATCTCTTGAAGCATTCATGCTTCCTCATGCCGGCTCCCATAGCATTTTGTTTAGAGCTCTGTAATTTAAAACTTCACTCTTTTGTTATTTGAAGTATGGCTATACATTATCATTTCCCTCACACCACAACATTCAACGAGTACCTAATATAAAAGGTCTCTCTTCCCTTCAAGAGTTCAAGCTGCTTAGGAGACAAGATCTCTGTCCGTTGATCTTGGGAAACACCTTGGGCACGAGTGTGGCGTGTCAGGGGGCATGGCAAAGCTTCAGTCACTCTGGGGTAGATGAGGCAAGGAAATCACCTGTCTGAAGATAAAGCTTTATTTCAAGCTAAGAGATGTGGATAAGAGGCAGATCCTTTCTGTCTCCATGTCCCCAAACTGAGCTTTATGCCGAAGAGTGGGATCTGGGGAAAAAAAAAAAAAAGAGTGGGACCTGAGAAGGCTTCTGGGGTTGGGCAGTCTCAGAGCACAATGATGACTGGATTCCAGGGAGTCTCTTGGCCTAGGTAGGATGGGAAAGCACCTGGCATTTCTACATACAGTAGTTCCGTCATAAGGGAGGGATGAACACAGTGCCAAGGTGGGGGCAGAGGGGGGCCAGGAGAGACCTTGGGGGATGAGCGTCTGTAAGGTCTTTACTTGGGACATGCTTCCCTTCATTGCTTCATCTCGTGCCTCCCTGTAGCTCCTCTGGAATTGTCTGTTATTGAAATTCTACAGCTCTTTCATGATTTTTAATTTACTTATATAGTAAATTTATATAATTATAATACATAATTATATAATATATGTATTAATTATAATATATAATTATATAAAGCATGTGTAATAACCCATTTTTACTAACCTAGTATGTATCCTTCCAGTGTTTTTATTCTCGTGTAATTATGTGATGCATGCATATGTGCACATATATACATGCATATGTCTCTTATTTTATTTTTTTTAAGATTTTATTTATTTATTTGACAGAGATCACAAGTAGGCATAGAGACAGGCAGAGAGAGGTGGGGGGAAGCAGGCTCCCCGCCGATTAGAGAGCCCGATGCGGGCCTCGATCCCAGGACCCTGAGATCATGACCTGAGTCAAAGGCAGAGGCTTAACCCACTGAGCCACCCAGGCACCCATGCATATGTCTTTTAAATTATAGATTATTTTGGGGAAATTATATCATGTTATACTTTTCTGTATTTTATACTTCTTGCATTTCTGAACTGTGTGACCTTAGGGCTTCAGTTTCCACATCTAGAAAATGAGGATGGTAATACTACCTATCTCACAGGTTGCCGTGAAGATTCAGTGAGTCAAAATACATAGAACACTTAAGACAGTGCTCTGCGTGAGTGTTTGTTGTTATCATTGTTATGGCCATTCACATTCAACAAAACCTACACATTGGCTGTTCTTGTTTGATTTCATTGTTTTTAATGGTGGCACAGGATTTTGTGATATTGATGGAGACCAGTTGAGCCAACCATTTGACTTTAAGCAGACATTCAGTTTGTTTCCATTTTTTTGGTCGCTAAAGAGCAGCATTGCAATACACACCTTTGTATATATACTGTCACCTGCACTTGTTTTTCTTAGGCTGGGAAAGATTTCTGGGAGTGGAACAGCTGGGTTGGAGTGTGTATATGTTGTCTTAAATTTCACTAAATATTGCAATACTGCTTTTTAAAAAGCATGTAACAAATACACAACTCCACCAGTAATGTATGGGTGTATAGCTTTTCCTGCGATTCCACCAGCAGTTGATTTTATTACTCTTTTTAAATTTTTATAGACCTGTGAGTTTCAAGTCTCATATTATTGCTACTTGAAAGTTGAGTTTCTCTGGCTACTCATGAATGTGAAGCATTTTGGGGGGGGGGACAAACAAAAACAAAAACCAAAACAAACCCCAAAATCCAAAAATAAAACAAAGAAACTGTTGACCATTTGGATTTGCTTCATCTGTGAAGTGGTTCTTCATGCGCTCTGCCTATTTTTAAAATGGGTTGTTTTTCCTTGTCAATTTGTAAGAACTCCTAGTACATTATAGCTATAAGCCCCTCATCTGTTCTTTGCATGCAGCTATGTTTCCAATTTCTTGTTTTATTTTAACTATTGTGCCTTGTGCCAAAATTTAGAAAAATTCTATGTAGTCAGATTTTGTTTCTAACTTCTGGGTTTTAAGGATTGGTTAACAGGGGTGTGGTGCGTGTAGTTTCCCAGATTTTCTTGCAGGACTTTCACTTTTTCCATATGTAAATATGTCTTTATCTAGAAACTGTATTGATTTTTGGCATAAAACATAGGTTCAATTACATATTCTTTCAAATTAATAGCCAGTTGCATCCATACTGTTCATTAACAATCCATCTTTTCCCCCCTCGAATGAAATACCACTTTGGCCATGTAGTAAATGCTTATGTATGGGATTCAGTTCCACATTCTCTATTTTATTTTCGGATCTAATTGCCTATTATTCCTATGCCACTACTTAAGGTTTGACTTGATTATGGTGACTTTAGGGTATATTCTGATATCTGGCCTGAGATGTGTCTCTCTCATTATCCTTGTTTCTCATGGCTATTCTAAGGATTTTATTCTTCTGTATAAGTATTACGTCTATAAATAAATGCCCTCTTTTTCTCTTGAAAAATGTGGGGAATTTTAATTGGATTAAAGATATTGATTTGGAGAAAATTAAAATTTTATGATATAAAGTCTCATGATTTTTTCATTTATATATTTTTTTTCAGCTTTTGCTTTATGTCCTTCAGTAAGCTATTGCTGTTTTCTTCACACTGGTCTGACGCTTGTTAGATTTAGTCCTGTGTAGAACGTAGGCTTTTTTTCATTATTCTGAATGTCATTTTTCCTATTTTCATTTTGTGGTGTTGATCCGTGAATATAGAAACACTATTTTATATAGTAACCCTGTATTTCGTGGTCTTTTCTGATGTTTATATTAGTTCTTGCTTTTTGTTGGGGGGAGGGTCGGGTTGGTTTTTTTTTTTTTTTTTTTAATAAACTAGACTCTCCAAGACAATGTAGAATGTAGAATAATAATAGGGATGGGGGAATTCTAGTCTACTTCAGCATTTTATTTGAACAGGTGAGTGTTTTGCCATTTGAAATAGTATTTTGCATCTGTTTTTGGTAAACAGTCTGTATTAGTTTAAGAAATCTTCTGATCCTGTTTATTTTTAAAATGTATTAGGAATGCAGCTGAATTTGTCAATTGACTTTTAAGTCTTTCTTGATATCATTATTCATATGATTTTCCTCTAATTTATTGATGTAATGAATTATGCTGATAGATCTACTGGTACTGAACCTCCTTTGCAAATGTAGTCCTATACGTCAGTTAGTAATTTCTGTAAACAAACCAGCCAAGGCCTCAGTGGCTTCAAAAACAACAATCCTTTGTTTTTGCTTATGTTTTCTTCAGGTTAGTTGGGGTCTGGCTGATCTAGTCTGGGCTCGTCTTAGTGGTTCTGCTTGTCATTATAGGTCTGTTGGTCTTCTAAGGTTGCTTTGCTTCATGTTGTTGTGTCTGAAGCATCTCTGGCCCAGGTACCCCTTATCCGCCTGCCAGGGTGAATAGGCTATCCAGGCTAGTCTCAGAGTGATTGCAGAAGCACAAGAAGGAAGGCAGGTGGAAATGCATGAAGCCTCTTAAGGCATAGGCTTTGTAGTGGCACACTTCCACCTCATTTTATTTGTCCAAAGTCATTTGGCTTATTCTAAAGTTAAGGGGCAGTGAAATGTATACCATATTGATGGCAGGAACTCCAGAATCTCTTATATCAATAAGATGTTTTAAGTAAACCTCAGGGTAACCACAAAACAAAAACCTATAGTAGATACACGCAAGAGAAGGAAATCAAAAGATACCACTATAGAAAAGCATCAGTTCACAAAGGAAGACAGCAAGAGAGGAAGAAAGAACAAGGGAACTATGCAAGAGCCAGAAAACAAATAACGAGTGCCATAATAAGTGCTTACCTATCAGTTACTACTTGAAATTAAAATGAATTCAATTCTCTAATCAAAAGGCACAGAGTGGATGAATGGACAAAAAATCAAGACCTACATATATGTTGCCTACAAGGAACTCACTTGAGTTTTAGGATACTCACAGGCTCAAAGTGAAGGGATGGAAAAGCACATTCTAAGAAAGAGAATGGGCAACTCTACTTACATCAGACAAGATAGACTTTAAGTTAAAGACTGTAACAGGAGGGGCACCTGGGTGGCTCAGTAGGTTAAGCCTCTGCCTTTGGCTCAGGTCACGAACTCAGGGTTCTGGGATCGAGCCCCGCATCAGGCTCTCTGCTCAGCAGGGAGCCTGCTCATCCCTCTCTCTCTCTGCCTGCATCTCTGCTTACCTGTGATCTCTGTCAAATAAATAAATAAAACCTTAAAAAAAATTTAAAAAAACTGTAACAGGAGACAAAGAAGGTCATGATTTAATGATACAGGGGTCAATTCATTTAGAGGATATAATAATTTTAAATATATATGCATCCAACATCAGAGTACCTAAATTGATTAAGCAAATTCTAACAGATCTGAAGGGTGTTACAGACAAAAATACAATAGTAGGGGACTTCAGTTCCCCACTTTCAGCAGAGAATAGATCATCCAGACAGAAAATCAATAAGGAAACATTATTGGACTTGAACTATACTTTATACCAAATGGATCTAAAAGACACATACAGAACATTTTATCCAACAGCAACAGAATACACATTTTTACCAAGTGCACAAGGAACATTATTCAGGATAGATTATGTGTTATGCCAAAAAAGAAGTCTTGGCAAATTTAAAAAGACTGAAATCATACCAGGTATCATTTCCAACCACAATGGCATAAAACTAGAAATCGATGATAAGAGGAAAATTGGAAAATACACAGATAAGCAGAAATTAAACAACCTAACCAAAGAGGTAAAGGAACCGTACTCGAGGAACTACAGAACACTCATGAAAGAAATTGAAGAAGACACAAAAAGATGGAAGACCATTCCATGCTCTTGGATCAGAAGAATAAGCATTGTTAAAATGTCTATACTGCCTAGAGCAATCTATACTTTCAATGCCATTCTGATCAAAATTTCACTGGTATTTTTCAAAGAGCTAGAGCAAATAATCCTAAAATTTGTATGGAATCAGAAGAGACCCCGAATCACTAAGGAAATGTTGAAAAACAAAAATAAAACTGGGGGCATCACGTTCCCTGATTTTGAGCTTTACTACAAAGCTGTGATCACCAAGACAGCATGGTACTGGCATAAAAACAGACACATAGACCAGTGGAACAGAGTAGAGAGCCCAGATATGGACCCTCAACTCTGTGGTCAAATAATCTTCGACAAAACAGGAAAAAATATTAAGTGGAAAAAAGACAGTCTCTTCAATAAATGTTGCTGGGAAAACTGGACAGCTATATGCAGAAGAATGAAACTCGACCATTCTCTTACACTGTACACAAAGATAAACTCAAAATGGATAAAAGGCCTCAACGTGAGACAGGAATCCATCAGAATCCTAGAGGAGAACACAGACAGTAACCTCTTCGATATCAGCCACAGCAACTACTTTCAAGATATGTCTCCAAAGGCAAAGGAAACAAAAGCGAAAATAAACTTTTGGCACTTCATCAAAATCAAAAGCTTCTGCACAGCAAAGGAAACAGTCAAAAAAAACAAAGAGGCAACCCACGGAATGGGAGAAGATATTTGCAAATGACAGTACAGACAAAAGGTTGATATCCAGGATCTATAAAGAACTCCTCAAACTCAACACACACAAAACAGACAATCATATTAAAAAATGGGCAGAAGATATGAACAGACACTTCTCCAATGAAGACATACAAATGGCTATCAGACACATGAAAAGATGTTCATCATCACTAACCATCAGGGAGATTCAAATTAAAACCACACTGAGATACCACCTTACACCAGTTAGAATGGCCAAAATTAGCAAGACAGGAAACAACATGTGTTGGAGAGGATGTGGAGAAAGGGGAACCCTCTTCCACTGTTGGTGGGAATGCAAGTTGGTGCAGCCACTTTGGAAAACAGTGTGGAGATTCCTCAAGAAATTAAAAATAGAGGTTCCCTATGGCCCTGCAATTGCACTACTGAGTATTTACCCCAAAGATACAGATGTAGTGAGAAGAAGGGCCATCTGTACCCCAATGTTTATAGCAGCAATGGCCACGGTCACCAAACTGTGGAAAGAACCAAGATGCCCTTCAATGGATGAATGGATAAGGAAGGTGTGGTCCATATACACTATGGAGTATTATGCCTCCATCAGAAAGGATGAATACCCAACTTTTGTAGCAACATGGACGGGACTGGAAGAGATTATGCTGAGTGAAGTAAGTCAAGCAGAGAGAGTCAATTATCATATGGTATCAGTTATTTGTGGAACATAACAAATATCATCGAGGACATGGGGAGATGGAGAGGAGAAGGGAGTTGAGGGAAATTGGAAGGGGAGGGGAATCATGAGAGACTATGGACTCTGAAAAACAATCTGAGGGTTTTGAAGGGGAGGGGGTGGGAGGTTGGGGGAACCAGGTGGTGGGTATTAGAGAGGGCACGGATTGCATGGAGCACTGGGTGTGGTGCAAAACCAATGAATACTGTTACGCTGAAAAGAAATTAAAAAAAAAAAACTAAAACAAGAAAACTAAAACAAAACAAAACAGAAAAAAAAAACCCAAAACATACTCCTGAACAACCAATAGGGCCAAGGGTGAAATCAAAAAGGAAATAAAAAAATATATATCTGGAAACAAATGTGAAAATGCAAATATGGTATGAGATGTGGCAAAAGCTGTGCTAAGGGGGAAGTAGATAGTGATGAATAATTAAGAAAAAAGAAAGATCCCAAACAACTTGATACCTCAAGGAAATTTATACCTCAAGGAACTACAAAAACAAGAATGAACTAAGCTCGAAGTTAGCAGAAGGAAGGCGGTAACAAAGATCAAAACAGAAATAAATGAAATAGAGAATAAAAAAAAAACAACTAAAACTATCAATGAAACTAAGAGTTGTTTTTCAAAAAGGTAAAAAGAATGGACAAACTTTTAGCTGACTTACCAAGAAAAAAAGAGAGAAGACTCAAGTAAATAAAGTTGTAAATAAAAAAGGAGGCATTACAACAAATATGACAGAAATGCAAAGGATCATGAGTGACTACTATGAAAAATTTTATGGCAACAAATTGGGCAACCTGTAGGAAATGGATACATTCCTAGAAACATACAAACTATCAAATCTGAATCATGAAGAATTAGAAAATCTAACCAGACCAATAACAAGTAAGGAGATTGAATCAGTAATCAAAAACCCCCTAACACAGAAAAGCTCTGCACAACATAGCCTCGCAGGTGAATTCTATCAAACATTTAAAGAAGGATCAATGGCAATTCATTTCAAACTCTTCCAAAAAATAGGAGAGGAGGGAATACTCCCAAACTCATTTTATGAGACCAGAATTACCCTGATACCAAAGCGAGATAAGGGTACTACAAGAAAAGGAAACTGCAGCCCAATATCCTTGATGAATATAGATGCAAAATTTCTCAATGAAATACTAGCAAACTGAATTCCACAGGAACTTAAAAGGATAATATATGATGGACAATTGGGACTTATCTCTGGGATACAAGGATGGCTCAACACACACAAATCAATTAACAGAATGAAAGACAAAAATCATACGATTATCTCAATGGATGCAGAAAAAGCATTTGACAAAATTCAGCATCTTTCCATGATTTAAAAAAAAGCCTCTCAAAAGTTTGTGTATAGAAGCATATACCTCTGGATTCTTGGGTGGCTCAGTCAGTTGAGCATCTGCCTTTGGCTCAGGTCATGATCCCAGGATCCTGGGATTGAGCCCGGCATCAGACACCTTGCTCAGCAGGGGGTCTGCTTCTCCCTCTGCCTCTGCCTGTTCTGCGGCAGCTCTCCATGTGTCTGCTCTCTCTCTCTGACAAATAAATAAAATCTTAAAAAAAAAAAGAAAAGCAGTATACTTCAACATAATAAAGGCCAGATATGACATACCTACTGCTTACATCATACTCAAAGGTGAAAGGTTGAAAATTTTTTTCTCTAAGATCGGGAATATGCCAGTGTGCCCACTCTTACCGCTTTTATTCACATTAGTACTGGAAGTCCTGTCCAGAGCAATTAAGCAAGAAAACAGAAATAAAGGGCATCCAAACTGGAAAAGAAGAAACATAATTGTTTCTGTTTGCTGATGACATGATCTTATATTTAGAAAATCCTAATGACTCCACTAAAATCTCTTAGAACTAATAAGTGAATTCAGTAAATTTTCAGGATACAAAATCAACATTTAAAAATCACTTGTGGGGTGCCTGGGTGGCTCAGTGGGTTAAGCCTCTGCCTTCGGCTAAGGTCATGATCTCGGGGTCCTGGGATCAAGCCCCACATCGGGCTTTCTGCTCCGCAGGGAGCCTGCTTGCCTGCCTCTCTGCCTGCTTGTGACCTCTGTGTGTCAAATAAATAAATAAAATCTTAATTAAAAAAAAATAAAAATCACTTGTATTTCTATACAACAGTGATGAAATATGGGAAAAAGAAATAAAGGAAAGAATAAAGATATTTAACAAAATCATCAAAAAGAATAAAATACTTAGGACTAAATTTAATCCAGGAAGTGAAAAATATATACACTGGCAACTGTAAGACATTGATGAAAGAAATTGAAAATGACACTAATGAATAGAAATATAATCTTATGTTGATGGACCAGAGGAGTTCCTATTATTAAAATGTATATACTATCCAAAGCTATCTATAAATTCAGTAATTTATCTGTCAGATAATTCTGATGGCATTTTTCATAGAAATAGAAAAACAATCTTAAAATTCATATGGAGCCACAAAAGAAATCTTAAGTAAGTAGCCAAAGAAATCTTAAGAAAGAAGAAAGCTGGAGGCCTCACACTCCCTTATTTCAAATTACATTACAGATCTATAGTGGTCAAAACGGTAAGACATAAGAGCAGACACATTGAACAATGCAACAAAATCAAGATACCTCAAAGTAGGCAAGACTAGTTAATGAAGAAAAGATAGTCTTTTAAATAAATGGTATTGGGAAATCTGGATACCCACATGCAAAAAAAAAAAAAATGCAGTTGAACCCCTATCTTACACCATTCACAAAAATTAACTTGAAAGGAATTAAGTAAGGCCCGAAACTATACAACTTGAAAAGACATCTGTCTTGGCAATGATTTTTTTTTGATATGACACCAAAGCAAAGGCAAAAGAGGTGAAAATTAACAAGTAGGGCCAATGTTAGAGTGAACACTTCTGCACAGCAAAAGTAACAATCAGCAAAATGAAAAGGCAATCTAAAGAATGGGAGAAAATATTTCCAAACTGTATATCTGATAAGGGGTTAATATCTAACATGTCTAAAAAAAACCCCTCATATACCCCAACAGTAAAAAAATGAAAAATCCAATTAAAAATGGGTAAAGCACCAAAAAAACATTTTTTGAAAGAAGACATACATATGTGGCCAGGAGCCCTCTCTTGGCCACATCAGTAGGTAGAGCCTGTGACTGGATCTCTGGTTCTGGAGTTCTAGCCCCATCCTGGGTATAGGGATGACTTAAGAAAATGAAATAAAATTATTGAAGAAATGACAATAAACAAATGTGGCCAAGAGGTATGTAAAAAGGTGCTTAACATCATAATAATCATGGAAATACAAGTTAAAACCACAATGAGATATCACCTCACACCTGTTAGAGTGGCTGTTATCAAAAAGACAAGAAGTGACAAGTGCTGGGGCACCTGGGTGGCTCAGTGGGTTAAGGCCTCTGCCTTCAGCTCGGGTCATGATCCCAGGGTCCTGGGATCGAGGTCCACATGGGGCTCTCTGCTCAGCGAGGAGCCTGCTTCCCCCTATCTCTCTGCCTGCCTCTCTGCCTGCTTGTGATCTCTCTCTTTGTCAAATAAATAAATAAAATCTTAAAAAAAAAAAGTAACAAGTGCTGGTGAGGATGGGAAGAAAAGGGACCGCTCGTGCACTGTTGGTGGCAACGTATGCGTTGTGGAAAACAGTACAAAGATTCCTTTAAAAAGTAAAAATAAAAATACCATACGACCCAGCAATCCCACTTCTGGGTATATACCGAAAGGAGATGAAATCACTATCTTGAAGCCATACCTACATTTCCATGTTCATTGCAGCATTATTCACAATGGGCAAGACATGGAAACAACCCAGTATCCATCGATGAATGAACAGAAAAAGGAGATATAGTATAAATATATACAATGAAATAGTATTGAGCCATAAAAGGAAGCGAATCCTGCATTTTGTGGCAACAGGGATAAATTTCCTGTTGACAGCATTATACTAAGTGGAGTCAATCAGACACAGACCAATACTGTGTGATCACACTTGTATGTGGAATGTAAAAACACTGAACTCATGGGAACAGAGAGAAGAATGGTTGTTACCACTGGCTGAGGTATGGAAGGAACAATTAGGTGTTGGTCAAAGAGTTCTTTCAGTTATAAGATGAATATGTTTGAGGAATTTCATGTACACCATGATGACTGTAATTAACAATACTGTTTTCTATATTTTAAAATTGCAATAAGAGAAGATTCTTCATGTTCTCATTATCACAACAAAAAGGTAATTCTGTGAGGTGGATAATGGGTTAATTAACCTTAGTTTGGTAAACATTTCATTATGAAACATTCAAATCATCTCATTGTATGCCTTAAATGGACACCATATTATGTGCCAATTAAATCCCACTAAAGCTGGAAAAAGAGGAATTGAGGAGCTTTTCTTCCTTTTTATGGCCTGGAATAGTTTAAATGATATTGCAAATATTGTTTTATTTTATTTTTTTAAAGATTTTACTTGTTTATTTGTCAGAGAGAAAGAGTGTGCACAAGCAGGCAGAGTGGCAGGCAGAGGCAGAGAGAGAAGCAGACTCCCTGCTGATCAGGGAGCCTGATGTGGGACTCTATCCCAGGACCCTAGGATCATGACTCAAGCCAAAGGCAGATGCTTAACCAACTGAGCCACCCAGGTGTCCCTGAAACTATTGTTTTAAAAAAATAAGTTGAATTAAAACAGATGAACCATATTATGGTGACTTTTATTTTTTATTTTAAAAAAGATTTATTTATTTGAGAGAGAAAGAGCGAGCAAGTAGGGGGAGGGGCAGAGGGAGAGGAAGAGAATCTCAGGCAGACTCTGCTGAGCGTAGAATCCATCATGGGGCTCGATCCCACCATCCTGAGATCATGATCTGAGGCGAGACCAAGAGCAAGATGCTCAAATGACAGAGCCACCCCAGAAAGTGATTTTAATTGCTTTTGAGATAGTGTGTAATATTATTTTGTTTAAAAAGTCTTCTAGGAGTGTATTTCTTAGTTCCCAGGCAAGAAGTTTCTGCATTCTAAAAATTATTTATTCCTATTTCCTATTTATTTTATATTTTAAATATTTAACATTTAAATATAAAAATATATATTTAAATTTATTATAGGTTATGCTCAGAAAAGCTCCTTTTTATTATCTTTTAAAACAAGTACCACCTTTCCTCTGTCTCTTCCCTCTTCTCTTTCTGGAACATTCTTCAGGACCTCCACATCTCTTCCACTTTCCTTCATGATTTCCTTCTCATGGTATTTTTGGCTTTGTGCTCTGTGATTCTTCTACTGTGCCTTCCAGGTTTCAGCAGTGATCATCCTCTCCTTCTGTTCCCTACTAAACTGTCTATTTAGAAATCATGTTGTGTAGTTCCAGAAAGTCTGTTTTTATGCGGCACTTGAGTCTCTCTATATGTTCCTATTTTGTTATTCTTGTTGTTGAAGTGACCATTTGTGTCTCTTCCTGCCTTCTCTCTCTTTAGGCATGTGTTGCTTAGTCAACCTTTTTCTGGGAGCTGGTTGGTTGCTGGATCTACAGAGATGGTTATGAAGTATTTTCCCGTCAGCCCATAGGGGTCAGCTGATGTTGGAGGGGACCTCCCAGAGTTTACCAAGTGCTAGTAGGCCCTCAAGGGGTGGAAAGCCAGGCCTCTTCACATGGTCCCTCTCTACACTGACCTGATCTGTTGTTCTACTTTATTCTTTCTTGGCCCCTCGGAGGCCTAGGAGACCGGGGACACAGGTCTGATATTATTTTCCCAGTCTCCTGGCTTCCTTGCACTGGGCCTTTCTGGCAGTGGATCCAAGCTTTGCTCAGCACTCATGGAAGAAACCCGGATAACTCTTCCTTGTGAAAGATTTTCACAATGTCTGGGTCTTCACATCTAGCTCTTGCCCAGAGACCTCAATAGCCATTTGGCTGAGGAGAATCAGGCAGCTTGGAGTTGGAAATGGGAAGGAACCCATGCTTAGGTCACCATCTTTCCAGAACCTGCTGTGGTTTCTTACAAAAAAGCAAGAAGGCCTTTAAATATGACTGGCCCTTGGCCAGTGGTGAAGTTCAGGGTGAAACCTGTTTCCATGTCTGGGTGAAAACAAAGCTACTAAAATACTGCAATAAGGGGTTGAGTAAATACAGAGACAGATGAATAGAGAAACACGCACAGACACACACAGACACACACATGCACTGTGGCAGTGGGAAGAGCATAGGAGACAGGAGGTCCAGAAGGTTCATGCCAGAGGATCAGACAAATGCCTGTAATGAGTTTATCTAGAAGCCCTAGAAGAAGTGAGGAGGCCAGAATTCACTGGAATTCTGAGAAGGCACCAGGAAGTGGAAGCTCACAGGCTGATCTGTGAAGCCATGCTGCGTGACTGCCACAGGCTCTTGAGAACAGTGTCTTCTGCTTCCTTCCCACATTCCAAGTGTCCAGTGAGTTTCTCTCAGGGGCAAACGCTACCCTGGAGCCACACAGGGAAGAGGCCTCTGGGTAACCTGGTCCTGGCCTTGGTCAGCAGAGGCAGTGGTAGCAGAGCTGAAAATTGACAACGTAGGACAGTACCCCAGACCGAGACCAGACAACAGCAAGGGAGAGATACGGATGAGGGTGAAGAGGCCTCTGGAGAGGCCGTACCTCTCTCGGCTGGCATGCTTTGTTCTTGCTCTCGGAGATGTCCGCTAACTTCAGAGCTACAGTGTGACTCCCTCACTAGTCATGGATTCTTTCAGAATCCTGTGGCCCGTGCCAACCAGTGCCGAGACAGGGACCTGAGCCTTCTTGACCATGTCAGCCCCTGGCAGTGCAAAGTGCATGGGCTTTTGTGACACAAAGACCTGGGTTCACATGCTGCCTGCACGATTCACTAGCTGTGGGAACCTGAACAGGTAAATTGCTCTTTCTCAGGAATTTTTTTTTCTGTTTTTTTTTTTTATTTATTTAAATTTGATTAGCCAACCTATAGTACATCATTGGTTTCAGATGTGGTGTTCAATAATTTATCAGTTGCATATAACACCCAGTGCTCATCCCATCGTGCGCCCTCCTTTTTTTTTTTTTTATGTGCCCTCCTTAATGCCCATGCTAGACACGTCTCCAAAGGCAAGGGCAGCAAGAGAAAAAATGAACTATTGGGGCTTCATCTCAGTTCTCTTCATTATTTGTAAATAAAGGGTGACAAGATCTAGCTTTGGAGACAGGTACAATGACCAAATATATATATTTTTATATATAATTATATATATTATATATAATATATATCATATTATATATTTTATTATATTTATATTTTGTTATATATAATATAATATAAAATATATATTTATTATAAATATAATAATATATATAAGTTATACATAATATTGTATTATATATAATATAATATAATAAATATAATAATATAGAATAAATTATTATGCATATTTATATATATGTACATATATATTTTTATAAGTATATATAAAACACTGTCCATTAGTTCCTCCCTCTGTTTTTGGTCATTCATCTGGTGCAGGGACCCTCAAAGGGGCTCCTCTTTTCCTGGCCTGGCAGCAGTGGGGCAGATCCGCCCTCACGGATCTGAGATGCTCTCTCCAGAAGTGCCCGAGAGCAAACGCTCGCAGGCTGGGTGATGCAGGGAGGAGGGAGACTTCATGCCACAAAGCGGAATAAATATGGGGGAAAAGCAACAGGGAACAGTCGCGCTAGACCCTGGCAGCGGGAGAGGGAAAGAGAACATGACAAGGGAATGACACGGGAGACTGTGCTGGTAGAAGTGGAATGGGCAAGCAGAAAACATTCCAGGAGTGGGAAACTGAGTTGGGGAGTCCCTTGGAGAAGAACGTGTCCATGCTGTGCCGAGTCAGATCACACCACCTGGGTCATACATACTTTCAAGGGACGGAAAGTGCAGGTACAAGTGTCTCATCGTAAGAAACTCAGCTTGGCATTCATTAACCATCTGCAAGTTGACCCTTTTCCCCCTAAAACGTAACCGCTATTTACAGTACCTGCTGGGGACCTGTGCTCTGTGGGGAGGTAGAAAGCCAAGCCTGGGCCCTGGAGCTCCAAAGAAGGCTCCAGGCAGCTTCCCCAGAATACAGGGGAGTTGGAGGCGAAAGGCACTAGCAACACAGTGATCTCACTTCAAATGGCCGAGGACGAGGAAGGTGCTCAGAATCTCTCATTGCCAAAAGCCTGGCCCAAAAGACAGGGTTGGGGAGACAAAGAGACGAGCCACCGGCCAGGATCTCTGAAAGGAGATGACATTTGTGATGGAGACTATTCATTAGGGATCCGTGACTGTGGAAGGAAGAGGGAGGAGGCAAGATTGAATAGAGGGTAAAGCTGAACTAACTCAACAAAGCCTTGGCCAGGCACGCGGGGAGCTCTGGAGTGAGTACTGTCTGGCAGAGAACTTGTGCCGATCTCAAATGGCCAGGCCTCTCTCAGTCACTGGGTGTGGCCTGCCTGAGGGAGGGCATGAGCTCAGGTGAGGTCAGGATTCTGCAGCTGAGGCAGATTCTGAAGGAGCTGGCATCTAGGGGCTGCTCAGGGCTCACCGACCACACTGCCCACAGCTGGGTGGCAAGTTGCACGGCTCACATCCCTGTCTACCGCACAGAGGGGCACGTGTTGATAGAAAGTGAATGAAAGCCCAATAAAGCCCTGTGTGAGATCGCTTGCTCCTGCTCTAAGGCTTGGCTTTATCTTTGCAGAAATGTTAGAGGCGCTAATTATTCCATAACATTTACAAAATATGCAGTGTCATATAGTGGAAAGAGGGGGGACTTTGGAAGCAGAAAGTGCTCCTTGTGTCTCAATCCTGTGTGTACCTTTTTCCTGCAATCTTTACCTCTCTGAGCCTGTTTCCTCATCTAGAAAATGGAGATAATCACAGTCACTAATTCAGGGTTGCCTTGCATATATAAGGTTGCGTAATTTGGATAAATATTACTATGGAGCGAGAAACCCAGTATATTATATAAGTGAGGTTATGATGATGAGGCTATTTGCTATGCCTGTGATGTGCCCTGTGCTATGTAACCATGGGATGGAGATGGGGGACAGTCAGTGTGAGCAGAGTTTAGCCCAATCCTTGTCATCCCGGAGCATACAATCTCAAGGATTCTAGATTTGGGCAAATCCAAGTGTGCTAAGCATTTACTACCATACCCAAGAAGTTTTCAACAAATATAATTGTTCTGTCTGAAATCTTTTCCACTGGCATCATCACTATAATCACCAGAAGGGAGGCAAGAGCAGGATTTGAAAATCTTCTGGAAACTGACTTGAGCCAAAGTCTTTTGTGGGTTATTTACTGGGCGAGACGATGGCCAGGTCCTCTGTTTCTAATGTAGAGAAAAACAGGAGTTTGCTGTGGGGAAAAGGCCACGTTTGATGATCTATGTCTCTTGACACAGGAGATCCTTGAATGCTGTGGAATGATAGGGACTCTGGGTGGGAAACCAGTGCTGCCCAGTGATATTCTTTGTTTGGGAGTAGAGTGAATCCTTAACAAGCTATGGCTTGTTGTTTCCTTCTTTGCTGGACGAGAAACTGATAAAACATTTAAAGATGTTCATTCTATCTCTCTTTTCAAGTTTGTTTACTTTTTTTTTTTTTAAGAAGTCTCTACATCCAGTGTGGGGGCTTGAACTTACAACCCTGAGATGGAGAGTTGTGTGCTCTTCTGACAGAGACAACCAGGTGTCCCTAAAGATGTCCATTCTTGACTGGCATCCCAACATCACGTTATAATGTTCCAAATGCTCAATTTCAAGAGAGGCAGAAAATCCCATTTATGTTGATTGGAAAGGTCTTTGAATTAAGCCATTTTGGAACAAATCATTGACATCTCTCTGTCTTATTACTGGCACACACTCTAAAAACCCATTCTGGTCTGTAAGAAGGCCAAGGAATGGAGATAACTGGGTCTCAAAATGGTTCTAGGACTCGCCTTTCAGACATCTCTTGCTGTGTGTAACAATTTATCCCCAACCGGACTGGCTTATAACCACAATTTTGCAGATAAATCTGTGGGTCAGGAATTTGGACAGGGTGTGGCAAGACAGGCTCTTCGCTCCATGAAGTCTGGGGCCTTGAACCTCAAAGAGCTGGAAGCTGGCTGGGATAGCCTGACTGGGGTCCTAGGTCTAGAGTTTTGTTCTTGCCATCAGCTGGGTTTCTCAGGTGTCCTTCACATGGCCTCTCGACCTAGCCAGCTTGGGCTTCCTCACAACACACATCTCAGGGTGTCTGCTTTCTTCTATGGTACCTGACTCCCCCCAGGGACAAAGCGGGGGAAGGGCCACATCCCTTAGAGGCTAGGCCTTGAACTGGCACGGCATCACTTCGGCCACATTCTGTTGGTAAAAACAAGTCATGAGGCCAGCCTGGATTGAAGGAGACTTTACCTCTAGAGCGTGGAGTGGCACAGGCCTATAGGATTAGGAGAAACGATTGGTCACTCTTCTACTTACCATTTCCGCATAGCTTATTGCCCTCAAACTTAGTGGCTGAAAACATCCATTAAATTTGGCTCAGAATTTTATGGGCTAGGGATTTGAGAAGGGCTCCCCTGAACAGTTCTCTGCGAAGAGGTCTCTCACCAGGCTGCGGTCAGATGTCAGCTGGGGCTGGTTTGGGGCTGGACGCCCAAGATGGGTCTCTTGCTTGGTCGGCAATCAATGCTGGCTGTCGGTTGGGAGCCCAGGTAGCAGTGTCAGCCAGAGAGGAGAGCCTGGAGGTGAACTTCTCTTGCATGGCTATCGCAGAGTAGGCGGATTTCACGCATGCGGCTGGTTGGCTTTCCCCAGAGTAGACATCCCAAGAGGGCCAGGCAGAAGCTCCACGGCCTTTTCTAACCTAGCCTAAGAGTAATGGACCATCACTGCTGCCATGCTCTATCGACAGAAGCAGTGACAAGCCTACCCGGGATCAAGGAAGAGGGGATAGAGTGCCCACTGGCCTTGTTTTAAAACTGCCACAGTGATCATCTTTGGAGATGGTCTTCCCTAACTCTTTGGTCAAAGAAATCCACAACTCAAGATTCCGATTGATAGCAATCTTGAGTGGTGATGGAGATGAACAGTTGGGTTTGAATCAAAAAGGAAGGCCTTTCAGAGCTATAGCATTTGGATCTGAAAGTTCAAATCGCTAAGATGTGAGCTTAAAGACTGAAAGTGACTTCCGACTTCTAGACCTTGGCCCAGTGGGCCTTTCTTTATCTCAAGTGTTGCTCTTGCCAGGCCACCTCCTTTCGAACCAGCTTTCTGCTCTGAAGTGTTTTTGCAAATGAAAAACACATTTGGTCCAGCAAGGAGCAGTCTTGTCACAAGCATCTAATTTGGTGGTCCCTGATGACAGTGGCTTTACACTCGGCCAGTCCAAAGCTGCCAGGAAAGAGCCCTAAGTGTGTCTGTCCTCTGTGCTCCAACTCACCCCAGCCTTACCCTCCAGCACAGACAATGGAAGCATGTGGCATCCTGCCCAGAAACATTGCTCAGAGCTGCCGGAGGATGAACAGACCTGGAATCCAGAGGCTGGTGTCTTGAGGCATTGGGGGACTGGCATGAAACAGACACCAGAAAGATGATAGGGCCAAGGGAACGAAACTCTCAGGATTTTTCCCACTTTCTTTCCAAAAACTCAAGCCTCTGTCCTTTATTCTGGAAAACACCCAGGCCTTGGTAATGGTGTGGCCATGCAGCATTTCGCCTTAGCCCTATTGCTTTAATTCCAGGGCCAAGTCACTCAACTCCACCAGATAACCCCCGTGCCCCAGGTTTTCTCAGATGTATGGAGCTCTCTCTCTCTTTGTAGGATGGGCAGAGAGACGGGGTGGACGAGACCAGGTTACCATAGTGACAAGGCAGTGAGAAGTGAAGGGATCTGGTAGTGTTGATTGCTAGGCTGAAAAGCGAAGGCATTTCTACCTCGGTGGTGGGAAGGGCCAGAAGGATCTGGGTGGGGAAGGGGAAGTGCCCAGACTAAGCCAGGGCTTCACTGAGCTGCTTCGAGACGACTCCATTTGGTTGTGGGGAAAAGACTACCTCCCGAATGCCCTCACACAGATGGCGGATCCTCTTCCTGATGACCATCCCAAGTTACCACGCAGCTTGGGGGCACTGGTGCACGCCTGCTTCGGAGCCAGTACCAACAACATTCTGTTCATATTAATCACAGAGGTTTGAAAAGGGGAAAGCCCCAGGCTTTCTACAAAAGAGGCTGCCCATGACCTCCCTAGTAAGGTCTTCAGCTTTCTTTAGGTGAGATGCTTATCCTGACACCTCATAATCCTTGGTCTCTGGCCCAAATGCACGCACTTAGGATGTCTCTGCTTTGCCCCCATATGGACACACATCACTGTATTGTTCTTGCCTGCGGTGTCTGTTTTCTTTATCTTCGGATCATTTCTTTTGTAGGGTGGTTTATGGTGAAAGAAACACACTTTACCTATTTGTGTTCATGGATAGATGGATTCAACTAATACTCCCAAACAGACATCTCAATTCATCTGAATCTATTAACTAAGCCAGGTTTACTCACATGTTAATGAACTAGTGTTCTTCAGGAACCGGGTGGTTGATGTCTGGCTGCCAGGAGAGTTACTTACAAGACAGAGACTGACCCTTTTCCCAAAAGAGGGTCTTGTCGTTTTTTGAGGGTAGGTGGATCAAGAAAATGTTCTGTGTACACAAGAGGGGTGTGTGTGTGTGTGTGCACATACATGTGTGTTTGTGCCGAGTTAAGGGAGTTTGAAAAGCTTTAGGGGTTTAGGACTGGCAGATAGATCCAATAAAAATGTGCTCTCCCCCACCTTTCAAGAGGCTGATGGGAGTGTTGAGAGACCATGTCATCTAATAGAAGAGCACTGTCTAAAATGAAGGACTCACCTCTTTTCCTATCCTGGCTCTCTGAGTTTTTTTGTTTAGGCTTCATCACTTACCAGCTGTGTGACCTCAGGCAACTTACTTAACCTCTCTGAGCCTCTATTTTCTCACTTGTAAAATGGAAATAGTGGTACCAGCACTACCTAGGGCTGCTGTAAAGATAAACTAGGATAATGATGTAAAGATTTTAGTGTGCTGCTTGGCGGAAGGTAGGAACTAAATTCAAGGTAACCGACTATGTGGTGGACACTACCTGAAGGTGCCACCATCTTCCCCTGGACCTTTCCTTTAAACTCACCTAAGCTCCACCCACTTTGATTTCCCGTCATTTGAAGAGAAATTCCTTCTTTCCCAAAGTACTGGTATTAATTAATGGTCTAACCTTGGGTTGGGTAATCACATTGTGTCATCAGCCTCCCGATTATTAGATATAATTTACAGGAAAAACAGACCTGAAGTTCCTCCCAGCCCGAGGACGAAGGCTGCAAATTGAGTTTAGAAGGTTGCTGACCTTTAGACCCGGGCTGGCTTGGGAAGCAGCCCGCTCTCCTGGTCCTGAAAGCCACAGCAGGCTCTTGTAATTGAGTTACCGCCTGGGATTCAGTGGGACTAATCCATCTATATAATTTCTTTGCCTGGTTTAATGCCATTAACGAAACCGAATTAAGGAGCGGGTGGAGCTGGGTGGGACGGAGGGAAACGGATTTTCTGCGTGGGAGTCGCTGCCGAGTCTCCACCGCCTGGCTGGAGCCTCTGGTCTGATTAATGGACGCCTCTGAGGAGCAGGTCATGCTAGCGGCCAGGCCACCCCAACCCCTCAACCGCGCGCCGAGCTTTGGAGTATCCGCGCGCCCAAAAAGGGGCATCGCGAAAGGGTTTCCCAGATCGCCCCGGGGTTGATTCTGACTACGCTGTCCCCTCCTTCCCTTGTCCCTTTCTCCTCCGCGATCGGTCCCCTCCCTTGTACAATCTTAAAGCACTTTTTCTTCTAGTTCAAATCTTCGGGGACCTTCCCTGTGCTTTGTCACTAGCATGCCCTAAGCGACATGCCGATCCCACTTACCCCTCTCCAGCCCTCGCCCCCAGTGCCACCTCACTCCCTTTGCTTGGGGTTGGTTCTCCCGGATGGTGGGCACTCTTCGCGCCCAGTTTGCCAACCAGAGCGATCAGCCCTAGGAGGAGGGGCCTGCGTGAGGGGGTGGCGGTGGGAGGCGGCAGCCGCCGCGGTCAGTTTCACTCTCTGCCCCAGTGCCACTCAGATCCCAGCGCGCCCTTCCTCCTGCCCGGAGAGCCCGGCTGTCTCAACTTGGGCAGCTGGCCAGAGGCGAGGAGTCGCCGACTTCCCGGACTGAGATTCCACCGCTCGGTGCAGGCAGTTGCCAGCAGCGGAGTCCCCAAAGTGTAGGTGACGACGAGCGCGGGCCCGGGCGGCGCCGGCGGGGGGGGGGGGGGGGGGGGGGGGGGGGGGGACGCCCGGCCGCCGCGCTTGCCGGCTCCGCGCTCCCCGTTGGGCTCGCCGGGGTTCTGCCAGCCGGCGGCTGACGTCGGCGCGCCCCTGCCGAGCTCTCGTCTTACTACAGCCGGCAGGCGGCTCCGTGCGCCCCGCCCTCGCCGGCCCCCGCCCCCGCGTGCCCACACCTTGCCGTTTATATAGAATGTGCCGCGGGCTGAATTCGCGGCTCTCTGGGACCGGAGAGTTCTCGGGAAGGAGAGCGCGAGCGAGGGAGCGGGCGAGCTCCGAGGGGGTGTGGGTGTAGGGAGAGAGCAGGTAAGGGCCGTCGGTTCCCGCTCCTCCGCCCGCGAGCCCCTCGGCCCCCCCCCCCCTTTTGGCAAAAGAATAGCAACCTGGAAATCGATTACACGGAAAGAAAGGGGCGACCCTCCCCTCTCGATTCTCCGCGGGCGCGGGGGGGGCGGGGGG
>NC_081575.1:13017026-13020681 GCF_022355385.1 Mustela nigripes
CTGAATCTTGGAGTACTTCAGGTTTGTTTGTGGAACTTCCGGTTCCTGACTTCCAGCAGGTGGTTACCTAAGATTTATTTCAGGCTGCCTTTGGGAGGGCCCTGAATCCAAATTCATTCATGGAAAGTGAGTTGCTGTCTTGGGAGTATTATTTGCAATTGTCCAAAATGGGGTAACAAGTCTGGAAGCATTAGGACAGGTCTCTGTAACTCAATAATGAATTTTTTTACTGGGCATATGTCATAACATTTTCTTGCGTTGACTCACCACATTTGAAACCGAATACCTCTCTGTAGGAATTATATAATTAGCATTTGGAATTATGGTTGTAATTAGGAGAAATTAAAGTAATTTTATAAGACAACTTTTAAGAAAGGAGTTTACTTTCCCCAGGAGATGGGACTCTTATGGCTGCTGAGAGCAGGAGTTCCATTTCTGCCTCTGTTGGTTGTTGAATTTAGAGCATTTTGAAAATAGTCAATGCGTAATAGTTAGCTTTTTCCCCTTTCAAGTATGTTAAAAGCCTTATGTGGCCAAATTTTAAAGACTACTTTTTATGTTAGAGATGAAAGATACCAGGTTTATTTCTATTTTAACCAATAAAGTTTTCTGATCATATTCATGAAGAGGTTTGGTTTTTTTTTTTACAAATTTCCTATGTATGGGTTATTTTTGAAAAAAATTTTTTTTTAAGTTTAAGGGACTCATGAGCACACTCTTTGCAACATGGCAAGATACAGGATTGAACATTTACTGGATACTCTGAATATCCACGCATCTGATTTTGAGCAACAGTGTGTCAATGATTGAATCAAGTCAATTATTTGAATGAACTTCATAATCTGTTTTCAGAGCTACTGTTCATTTAAATTCAGCCTTGCACCTCATCATCTGGGGTTCATGCCCACAGCCTGGAAGACTATAATATAGTGCTTCTAGAGTTTTTAAAGCACAAATAGTAGGTAATAAGTAAGTTATGTCATGCTGCGAATGAAATATGGCTTTCCCCCATATTTCATTCAGACACACAAATTGCCAATTGTCTTTAAATGACGTTCTCTTGGACTCATTGAGGTTAAGACCAGTCTCAGTGATGGGCAATAATCTTTTTGATAATCTTTTAATAACGAGCCAGATGAGATCGTCTGTCTTCTTCCTGGGAGGGTGGGAATCTTGATTTTATTTGAAACTATGAAAATGGCCTCTTGTGTAGCAAATCACCTTTTGTGCCTTTCTTTAGGCTTTACATAAACTTTTAATTTGGCCGATGTGTATATATAGTTAGCAGCACCCAGCTTCCTGAACAAACCGAAGGACCTATTTCCATTTCGTAGAAGAAGAAAGTGTAACATTTGTTTGTTCAAAGCGATATTCACTTAGCTTTGACTCGCTCCTCTACCTCTATCTTCTCTCGGCAGTTCTCTGTCGGAAAAGCCCTCAGTTAAGGCTGTGTCTGCTTCCCTGCAACAGTGTTACGTGGCATTCAGAAAACATGTATGTAGCCTGCTCCAGATGAAACCAAATCAACCCTGGATTGAGTAAAAATGCTAGCCAGTTCCTGATTTCAAAACTGCCATTTGGCTTGCAGCTACCTGTCTGGAGTTGGGTCTGTGTTTTCAGCCACCTTTGCCCCCTGTGCTTGTGGACAGCCAGCTCAGCCAGGCAAATTTCAAGGCCCTGTGATGTGGGCTGTGGGTTCTCTTGGGAAGACGGTCCATGATAGTGTCAGGCTGGGCTTCTGCTGTCTGCGGGTGATGGAGGACAATTCCACACATAGTCCAAGAAACCAGCGCCTCGCACAGTTGTTGCTGTAATGGACTGTGGTGCCCGCGTGCATTTCTGGGCACGGCTCAGTTTCTGCTTCCTTCCCGGCCGTTTCCAATAGCCTCTCTAACCATACCTAAGGACAGGGCCTTGTGGTCCGGCAGCCAGCATATCAAGTATTGAACCCCGAATGCCATTCCAAAAGATCATCTCGGTCTTGGGGGATTACTGTAATAGCTTCCATCAAGTGCCTTTCTCGGATTTGGGCCAGGCAAAGCAGGTGTTCAGAGGTATTTTACCCACAAGAAATCATGATGCTGGTGACGTCTTACTAAAAACTGACCATCATAATCTACCTATTACTCATGTAGGGACTTGTTTTTTCACCTTGTGGTTAAATCATTATGGGCCAGTGGCCCATTGGTTTTATGGAGTGTCGTAAGCCCTGCGTTTTCTTCTGTGCCGAGGCCAGTGATCACCACTTTGGTGAGGGTGTGTGTCCAAGAAGATCTTGAATCAGAAATGTCAGTCGCTTCTTGGGGATAGGTGCAGAAGTCCTCTTCATTGTGGTTTCTAGTGGCGTGCTGCTTTGTTATTGGCAGAGGCTGAAGGGAGAAGGAGGAACACGTTGGGGCATGGGTTAGGGTCGCTGTATCTTCTTACGGAGTGTTCCTTCCTCTAAGTCTCTTTCTGGTACAGTTCAGATCATTAAAGGGGCTAGGGTGTGTGTCCGCACGGTGGAGATGTGGGTGGCGATGGAGTGGGAATGGACTGGGGGTTGGGGCCCGGGTGAGTAGCAGAAAGTGAGCTGTGGGGCCAAGGGGAAAGGGCTGAGGTCCGCGCCTAGGGCAGGGAAACGTATGGTGGCCCTGAGAACAGGACTGGAACAGGGGATGGCATGGGGGTCGGGGTTGGCTGGTAAACTGGAGCGCTGAGTTGTGAGGCAATGAGTGGGGAGATGAAACTGTTAACATCCCAGGTCTCTTTGCAGCTGTGCTGTTTGATGTTTAAATCAACTCCTCATTCTGGGAATTACAATCAACACAGAACCACCAGAATGTGTTGCAGCTCTTCAAATATATCCAATAAAAAGGCTTTCTAGTGTCTGCTTCATTATGGCTTATATTTTCAGAGTTGAGAAATTTGAAAGGAATAGAAAATAATTGCCACGATTAAACAATTCAAAGAGAAAAATCCCCATGAATTAAAGTACTGCGGGTGGAGGGGGTCCCACACGTCTGTCACTTTGCCAAGCTTACTATGCTCCATGAAATGTAAAGATTAGGTACGTACTATGGTTTTTGCATTTAGCAGAGAAGACAGAGGTCCGCATGAATCATTGTCCACAGTCACCAAGTTTCTTTTTGGCTCTCCAGAAGACACATTAGCTCCAGGATTTCTCAGCATGGGCTGAGGAGTGGGCTTTAGGTTCACCGTACTGAGAAATGATTCAACTTAGTCCTCACCAACTTGAAATGCCGCTTATCTGTTTGTGACATACTGGTTCTACAAACTCCCCTGAATCAGATATCTGACATTGTTTTTTTTTTTTTTTTACTGTGGCATTTTTGTCACTTTGGTGAATGCCATATCTTGATGAGACATTCATTGGGGGTGTGGATTTCTGGGTAAATGTATTAATTTCCTAGAGAAGGTGAAATAGCCTATGGTGATCATTATGACGATCTCTCCAGCCTGCAGGTCTCATTTCTCCTTGGGTTGGAGGCCGTTTCTTTTTCCTCTAAAGCAGTGTTTTCCGGGGTATTAACACTGAAAACGGGAGTTTCAGATTAGAAAAGAGATATATTCTTGGTTCTTGGGGCATGATGGAAATGGGGGCTAGTGTATTAAGAATCAGGGTTTGTAAGAGACAAGAAGCCCAGATTACAAT
>NC_081575.1:13020781-13035562 GCF_022355385.1 Mustela nigripes
GCCTCTGCCCTTTGTAATTACTTTTCCACATCGACTTTCAAATGGAAATGGTCTTAGCCTCACTGGCTGATGACCTTCTCCTGAGGCAAGGGGCAGCCAGTAGTAGGTGTCCTTGTTGATTCTTTTAAACTCTGGCAGCACCCTTGGCTTCTGTTGGTGTAAGGTTCCGGTTGACATTCTAGAAGGTGCAGTGGGGCTGGGATGAGCTGGGTTGCTTGCTTGGCCTGCCTGCTGAGACCTCTCTGCAGAGACCTCAATCAGATACTGTTCAGACAGTCACTATTTGGCCTAAAGGAATTCTCAGGTGTACATGTCCATTCTTTCTGGATTCTGTCAGGAGGGCCTGGGAAGAAAGAAAAAAAAAAATCTTCAGGTGAAAGGCAGGCCTGATCAGAGGTCAAATTAGAAAATAGTTCATTTTTAGGGGTGCCTGTGTGGCTCAGTGGGTTAAAGCCTCTGCCTTTAGCTCAGGTCATGATCCTGGGGTCCTGGGATGGAGCTCCGCATTGGGCTCTCAGCTCAGCTGGGAGCCTGCTTCCTCCTCTCTCTCTGCCTACTTGTGATCTGTCTGTCAAATAAATAAATAAAATCTTTAAAAAAAGGTTAATTTTTGGGACGCCTGGGTGGCTCATTTGGTTAAGCAGCTGCCTTCGGCTCAGGTCATGATCCCAGCGTCCTGGGAGCTAGTCCCACATCAGGCTCCTTGCTCAGCAGGGAGCCTGCTTCTCCCTCTGCCTCTGCTTGCCATTCTGTCTGCCTGTGCTCGCTCTCTCCCCATCTCTCTCTCTGATAAATAAAATCTTAAAAAAAAAAAAAGGTTAATTTTTAAAAAAGATTTTATTTAGGGGCACCTGGGTGGCTCAGTGGGTTAAAGCCTCTGCCTTTGGCTCAGGTCATGATCCCAGTGTCGTGGGATTGAGCCTCACATCAGGCTCTCTGCTCCGCAGGGAGCCTGCTTCCTCCTCTTTCTCTCTGCCTACTTGTGATCTCTGTCTGTCAAATAAATAAATAAAACCTTTTAAAATTTATTTATTTATTTATTTATTTGTGAGTGAGTGAGTGAGATAGCCAGAGGGAGGGAGCCCCATGCAGGGTTTGATCCCAGGACCCCAGGATCATAACGTGAGCTGAAGGCAGACACTTAACTGATGGAGTCACCCAGGCACCCCGAAAATAGTTAATTAAAAAAATAGCAGAAACCCAATTTCCTTTTGTGTAATTGCAGATTACACACAGTAACTTACACAAATCTTAAGCGTGCCTCTTGATTAATTTTGACAAATGTTTACACCCATGTAATCAAGTATCAAAATCAAGTTATAGAATATTTTCATCACCCCAGGGAGTGCTCTCATTTTCCTTTCTTGTCATTCCCTCTTCAGAGGCAGCTTCTCTTTTGAGTTTTGCCATCATACTTTTAGTTTTGCCTGTTACTGAATTTAATATCAGTGAAATCATGCAGTTTCTGACACCTAGTCACCTCTCCTTTCAGGAGGCTTCCTCTCTCTCTCACACACACACACACACACACACACACACACACACACACACACGGGCACTCAACAGGGTCTTGTACTTGGCTGGCCCATAAGGAGTATTTGTTGAATGTTCCCAGAAGGGTAAGGAATTCTTTTAAGCAGGGGTATGTTGCATCATCATTTAAAATTTTTTTTTAATTTTTAATTTTTTAAAGATTTTATTTATTTATTTGACAGAGAGAGATTGAGTGAGAGAGGGAATACAAGCAGGGGGAGTGGGGCAGGTGGAGAGGGAGAAGCAGGCTTCCTGCTGAGCAGGGAGCCTAATGTGGGGGCTCTATTCCATGACCCTGGGATCATGACCTGAGCCAAAGGCAGTCACTTAACAACTGAGGCACCCAGGTGCCCTGCGATCTTCATCTGATAACAATGACAGTAATTATCCTAGTTCTCATTACTATAGTAGTTTCTAAATTATTGAGTACTTACTTAGTAAGCATATATTATTTTTACATATATCTCATTTAATCTTCCTGACAGCCAAAGAAAGTAGCGATTAGTGTTTACGGGCTTTAGAGATGAGAAAATTGAAGCTTACAGATCTATTGTAGCGTTATGAGGTCATGTAGCTAGTGGGTTGTACCTAGCACAGTGATTGGCATTGTAGTAATTAGTGAATGATTTTGGAATGCATGTAGCAGAACTCATTGGTCCTGTGCTCTGTTCATTTCCAGTTTGTTGTCATATCAAAGCTGTGTGTTACAGAATGGCTCTGTCACTGTTTCACTTTGGTTTAATCTGATAGATGCCTGGGGATATTTACATTTTAACTAAGAATTGCCAGAGGCGGGGCCTTTAACCCAAAGGAATTAATGTCCGGTTGACTTTTTGGCATCTAGGTCGGTTGAGTGAGGAAGGAATTTTGGTTAGGGTGTTAATAGTTTTTCTAAGTACTAAGGGATTTGACATGATGTAGCTCCTGAAATCTTCCTAACATTCTATCAAGGATAGACATACATATTATTAATATTCCCATTCGACAGATGAAGAAACAGGCCCAGAGACTAAGGCCAGTCTGAGGTCACTCAGCTAGCAAGATGATGGAGTGAGGTTTTGAGCCAAGCTGGACTGACTTCAAATCCACCTCTCTTTTTCGGGGGGGGAGGGGCAGAGGGAGAGAGAGAGACTCTTAAGCAGGCTCCACGCCCAGCAAAGAGCCTCAGATCATGACATCAAATCAAATCGAGTCAACTGAGCCACCCAGGTGCCCCTCAAACCCGCCTCTTAACCACTGTGTCATAGTGCCTCCTTAAGCAACACTGGGGATTCTTTCATTTCGGTTTGCAGAAAGACAATATTATTTCCAGTTTGCCAGTGTGGACGCGGTGGAGAAGGGTGCCTCGGCACACGTGCATGGCAGCTCCAGGGCTCTGGTCCTGGGACAGCTGAAAGAATCTCCGAACACCTGTTTGAGTGGCTCTTCCCAGCCTGGGAGCGTAGAGGTGAAAGGAACTCAGTCCTACCTCTTACAGCAGCCCTTCCTTTTCCCTTTGGCCTTGACGTTCTGACTCTTTACTTTTCACAGCGTATCCTCCCTCAGTTGGCCGTGACTGCGACTTGCAGGACTTAAGCATCTGTCGGTTTGAAAGGAATGGTGCTTTTCTACAGAACTGTGTCTGGGAATTTGTTTCACCTGTGTTCTAAAGATTACACTTCCTCTTAATTCACTGCTGGGCGAAACTTCCAGTTGTTTATTTTTTTTCCCCTATTACATGGCATATGCTTTCAGTCTGCCTCTCATCAGAATCATCTGTCTCATTTCCTTCTCTTTCTAAGCCTACCCCATTCTCTCTCCCTCCCTCTCTAGAGCTCCCTCTCTCCTTTTCTCTCCCCCCCCCCCCCCCCCCCTCTCCCCCCCCCTCCGTGGTTTCATTTGCTGAATGGGGTTCCTTCGGGTATACTGGGCTCAGGGGAGGAATCTCATTTCTGCATTTTCTCCCTTGATAGCTATATTAACTTGAGTGAAGAAATCCACCCTTTAAAGTGTAGCTTCTCGGGAAGACGTTTTTCACTACGTCTTATATAACTCATTTTAAATGGCAAAATAAAAAAAAGTGCGAGCTTTATCTATTTACTTATTTTTTACTATTTATGCTGCCTTCAGTTAGATAATATTTCCAAAAATATATCTTGTTAATGGAGACACAGCCTTGAACGAGCATATTAATTATAGTTCTCAAAGTTAGGAATCATGTAGTTCTCTGTGCTGCAGAACCTATGTTTAACAGCCGTAATTAACAGGGCCGGCTGTAGTGCATGGTTATAGGTAAGTTTAATAACAGGAAACCCAGATCTCAAAAATCCCTCCAAATTATGGAGGTAGGATTTCTACAGCTCTTGAACTGGGGGTTAGTAAAGAGATCAAGTCCTTAAAATATTTCGCTTGCTGTTAAAAGCAGAGGTAAACCACCTAAGGCAGGCAGGCTGAGTGCTGTTCTTGAATATGCCTATAGATATTTTCAGAATCTTTTTCCAAGCATGACTTTGAAAGTATTATGAATTGACCTGCTTATTTTGCCTTTGACTTTGATTCTCTGTGTGTCTGCCTGCCTCTCCCGCTGGGGGTGTTTTTTGAACATTAAGACTTCCAAGAGCTTGGATTTGCGCGTGGTCTGCAGAGCACCGAGGACGAGGTGAGCCCTTCTGGAAACAGGGCCGGAGGCTCCTCCTCGCGGCTGGCAGTCCGGGGAAGGTTTGTTGCGCGACTAGCTGGGAACCGGACGGGGAGCGCTGAACGTTCTGGTTACCAGCGTCCCTCGGTCGCCGTGGATCTGGCAGGCGGGTTTATTACAAACCTCACTGTGCTCATTAGCCTCGTGATGCGGCGGCTGCCTAAAAAAGAAACACGGAAAAGTTGTGTCACCGAAGGTGAAACTTGGCGAAGCGCTGCTGGGCGCCGGGCATGACGAAGCTCCTTCCCGGCGGCGGCGGGCAGCGGGCGGCTTTGCCCACTCGCGCGGGTGCCCACGGCCCGGCCCGCCGGCGCGGGGATGCTGCCGAGCGAGCCGCGGCGCGAGCGGCCGCAGGGCGGTGTGGAGGAGGAAGGCTTCGGAGCCGGCTTTGCGCAGTCCTCCGCCTCGCGATCCGGCCGCGGGCGCTTTGCAGCCGGCGGGGGGGGGGGGGGGGGGGGGGGGGCGTTAAGATGGTGGCGGCTGGGCGGGGCCCGAGGGAGCGCCGCGTGGGGCCCCCTCCAGCCCTCTGGGTGTCCGAGCTCGCGCTACACCTGACCCACCCGCCCGACGCCTCCCCGGCAGACGCGGGAGGCAGATTCCAATCAAACCCTTGAAGTGGGGGCTTGGCCAATACTCGAGCCTTGCTTTCTCTGCCTAATGGTCAATGCTAATCCGGTTTTAGCTCTTCAGAAACCCAGGATGATTCTTGAGCTGAACATTCAGGGCCGATTTGAATTCACTGGGGCGCTTTTACCTGGCTTACCTTTCATTGCATCGATTTTTTTTTTCATTACAAAATAATGCATGCTGAGCAGGGACAATTTGGAAAATCTTACAAGCATAGATAAGATAATATCACCCAAGGGTTCCACTCCTAGGTTGATTTGTTGAGATTTTCCTTCCAGCCTTTTTTCTCTGAGTTTTAGAATACAGGCATACACATGGCGAATTATCTTTGAGTATTTATGGGATCACACGGTATATACTATAACCTGCTCTTTTCGCTCAACAACATATTAGAATATTTTTCTATGTTATTAAAAATTTTCCACACCGTCCTTTTCAGTATGTGCATCCTGGGTGTGGACTTGGGGGGTGATGTAGGAGAGATGGTAATTTTGTGCCTGTGGCTCCACAAACATTATCAGTATTTTATAAATGGGCATATGAATATGTATATATAAAGATATATATGCATGTGTAGATGTGTAAATATAAAATGAAACACATATAAACAAACATGCTTATGTCTACATAAATAGACATGCAGTATACTTAGAATAAATCCTCAAAGAAAAGACATCAAAAGAATCTTTGGCTTGTTGCCTTATAGAACATTTATAGTTTTTAAAAAAAAATTTGCATCTTCTATTTTCTCTACAGTGGACATGTATAATGATATTAATCATGTAATAAAAAATAATGTAAACAAAATTCTGCTCATGGATTGTCTTCAAACTGCCTTTTCTGCTCCAGCTCACACCATTTCTTGATCTGGAATGTTCTACCCACTCTTAGTACATTTTATGATTTGCCTCTTCTTCCTCCAGGAAGCAAGCCTCTATCCCACCCCTCCTGCAGGAACTGCTTGCTCCTGATACTGGGCTTCTAGTAGTCCCCCTGGGCTACTGTGGATAGCTCAATGAAGAACTTTTTACCTGCTTATGACTGAGCTCCCCAACTAGATTGTAACCTCCTCAAGGGCCTTTTCACAAAACACGTGCTCAGCAAATGTGTTACTTAACCACATCGGTCAGCATCCTTCTTTGGTTTCTTTAAATGTTTCTGTACTTTGAAACTCCAAACCATACCAAAAGCCCTTAGAATATATCCCATCTGGGTTTAATATTGCTAATTTAATTTGAGGTATAATCCAACTTTACAGGAGGCCATCTTCCATGTAAAACTGGCTACGTGGTTGTGGTTAAAGGCATGGATTTTAGAGGCACGGGTTCACATCTAAGTTCTTGTACTTATTGGCTATGTGGTCTTGGGCAAATAGTTTTTCTAAGCCTCTTCGGAATGGGAGACAATTCTGTTTTTCTCACATGTCTGTTTTATTTTTTATTTTTTTAAGATTTTATTTATTTATTTGACAGACAGAGATCACAAATAGGCAGAGAGGCAGGCAGAGAGAGAGGAAGGGAAGCAAGCTCCCCGCCAAGTAGAGAGCCCAATGCGGGGCTTGATCCCAGGACCCTGGGATCATGACCTGAGCCAAAGGTAGAGGCTTTAACCCACTGAGCCACCCAGGCGCCCCCACATGCCTGGTTTAAAGGTGGAATGAGATAATGTATGGAAAACATCAAAGGCAATGCCAGCTACAGAGGGTTTGGTCCATGGTGATATCAATTAATACACAGCTAAACCGCAGTGATTTTCGCATTGATTATTTGAGTTAGAAGGTTCCTTTTAGCAGGCTTGTTGGCAGTAGAAACAGATCTATAGAGTCACATATTTGACAGTCATAGTCCGATTTTAATGGATTTTCGTTCTACTAATTCACCCATTAATTTGCTTAGTATTTATCGAACTTTCTATGTGCGTGGACACTGCTGTAGAGACTGAGAATGCCTTCATGGAGCTGATATTTTGCAAGTTTACTTTGAAGAACTGAACTATCATCGCACCAAGGGGTCGTATGTCAATGAATGACCTGGAGCGACCATAGCCCCTGGGGCCCTATGCGGGCCAAACTACCAAGAGGGGCACGTGCAGGGAGTCGGACATGGGTTAATCAGTTTCAGTCCAGTGACCACTTGGTAGAGCTCCCAGAACCTGCCTGGGCCTCAGCATCACTTCCTACCACAAACAGCCCCCCCAACCCCCCGTGCTTATGATAGTTTGGTTCAGCAGAGGCTCAGGAATCCATATTTTTTGTAACTCTCCTCAGTGGAGTCTAAGGCACTGGCAGTTTCCAGACTTACTGCTTCTGGGTGGTGTTTCTCAAGCTGCCCAAACAATGGCCAGTAGGGTTTGCTAGGAAAACAATAGCCCACCCTCTCCCTCCTGGCCTGCGGAATCCCGCCTTCAGGAGAAGAGCTTCGTAATGGAAATTGTCAATAATGGAAATTGTCAACAAGTGTCTAGGTGATTCTAACCCCAGGCGAGTTGGGAAAATATTGTCCTGGAGACAACATAGGACCCCTGGAAATGAGGTGTAAATGTCCATTTTTTTTCTGGTCAGCAGGTCGTCCATAGCTTTCAATACCTCAGAGAGCTCAGTGTCTCCTCCAATGTTAAGCGAGTTGGAGCCCAGAGGTCTCTGCCCAGCATCGTTACTGAGCAGTGGGCTGTGGGTCCCCAGTTTTCTCATGGGTTGAATTGATTAACCTTACACATGCAGATGTTTTGATGGGAGCCTCCTTTGTCCTGTGTGCAGTTCTTCTCACTGCCTCCTCTGTAGGAGAAACTAAGGAAAGAAAACAATTTCTCAGCCAAGACCCCTCCAGAGAGGACAGGGCTGGCCGAGAACTTGGGCAGCAGGGGAGGGGGCGCTCTCAGATTGGCCCAAATAGTTTGATGACCATTCTGGTGGTTTGAACCTCAGTGAATCTTTATGTGCTGGGCTCCAGGGGGGTGAGAGTGGGACTTCTCAGATCTTCTCCTGCTGGTCTGGAGCAGGTGGGCAAGGGAACTTCCCTCGTTGGGTGCCACTTTCCTGTCTATATGTGGCAGGAGGAGCGGACGGGTAGCAGTGTGAGGGGTTAGCTCAGGCCTAGGTGCGCCCCAAGCTCTTCTCGTCCTCTAGGCCCTAAGCACTGTCCCTCTGATTTGTTTACAACCAATCAAGGGCATTGACCTACTACTGCTAGTTACTTTGAGTTATAAATGGTTTTTTCTTTCCCCGATGGAATCAGGGGTTCAGGCTGTATAGAATGACCTGGTTTGTATCACAAGAGCCTTTGGGACTTTGACAGTTTTCACCATTTAAAAAACACACAGCTCTCTCCCTCCACCCCACTGGACATAAAAGCAACCTTTGAATTTACAGAACAAAGAGGCTGTCTTTAAAGGGCAGCATGCACCGAAAGGGAGGAAAGGAAGTAAGATAGTCCATCCTCTTTTCTGAGGCCATTGTCTCCAGACACAAAACCGAATACCTTGGAAAATCTTGTATTGATTTTTAGCGCAGAGGATATCTCTCTAGGATCTGACAAACCTGGCAGAAGATAATAAACTTGTTCCCCTGCCTTTGAGCCACGAGTTGAGTTGCTGAGTTCTGGTGGCTGGAGGCACTGAGAGTAGGTGGCCTGCTGAGCGAGATTCCGGTGAGGGTGGGTGCCTGGCTCTTGACCGTATGGGAACACAAGTGAGGCTCGGTTCGTACAAGCTTTGCCTCTGCACCCCGGACTCAGGTGGTGAATGGGAGGTGGTTCCATTGTTTTATGAAAAGTCTTTCTTTTAATAGCATCATCTCTGGTGTATCTGAATGTTTCTTTCGGGATCAAGGATTACTTGAGTAAAAATAAAGAAAGAAAAGCCAGCCTAGAGGCCTCTTGGGGAAGCGTTTGGGCTTCCTACAATTCCAAGTTACTGCTCAAAGTGGCTGTTTATGCTTCCCAGGTTGTTCTTGAAAATTTTTGTTTATTTTGTTTTTCAAAAGATTTACTTGTTTCTTTTAGAAGGGAAGAGAAAGGGAGAGGGGGAGAGAGCATCTTAAGCAGACTCCAGGCTGAGCACGGAGCCCAACGTGGAGCTCGATCCCTCGACCCACGAGATCTCGGAACTGAGCCGAAACCAAGAGTTGGATGCTCAACCAACTGTACCACGAAGGCTCACCCCCCTCCCCCGACCAAGTGTGTTTATTTTTAATTTTTTTTTATTATGGCAAAAGAGACAACATAAAATATACCATTTTCATGATTTGCAGGCATGTGGTTCAGGGACCTTATGCACACCGACATCGTTCTACAACCTTCACTGCTATGCTTCACAGGTTCTTAATCAGAGATGATAGCGATTGGGAGGGACCAGGAAAACCATTTGATTCAAGTTTCCCATTGCAGAGAAGAGGGAATCAGGCCCAGAGGAGACGCAGTGACCTGCCCAGGGTCCTAGAGCAGGTTAGTGACAGGGGCCTGGCTTAGCGCTTTTCCTCATACCCACGCTAATAGCCCGAGGCAGGTGGCCTCCTTACCTTACAGGTAACAGAATCAAAGATTGGCATATTTAGGATGCTTCCCTGACTTTTTTAATCAAGCAAGCAATCAATTGTTAGGATTTAGAGCCAGAAGGCCCTTCAGACACCATCTAGTCCAGATTCCTAATTTAAAATACTGGCTCTATTTGCTCTTTCTAAATCCAAATTGAACTTCCAAAAGATGCTAACATTCTAATGTTTAAAACCTGGGCAGATTCTCTCCAAATTCTCTGTTGCAGCGACTCCATGGCATTCCATGGTTGAAACCAGGCCCTTTGTGGGTGGCTGTTATTAATAAGCTTTCCTTGGGATGTTTACAGTAACTGCTGTGACCTAAATAAGATTGCTTGTATTGTTTTTTTCCCCCACAAAGGCAAGAACATTTTAAAAAAGTGTGTTCCTCTCCTTTCATTGTGCTTATCCATGACTGAAAGAACTGAAGCGTTGCATTTTTTCCTATCTATGCGTTAAATGGAGAAACTTTCATTAGAAGGAGTATTTCCACATGAGTTGAATATTTGAGGCCTTTGTATTCCATAACCAGTTTTTCTTAGAGTAGAGGTTCATGACACGGTACTATGTAATATTATAGCAGGTCCCTTTTTAAAGTTTTTATTTCTACTGGGATAAAACACACATAGTGTAAATTACCATCTGACCAACCATTTTTTAAAAAGTTTTATTTATTCATTTATTTTTTAAGATTTTATTTATTTATTTGACAGACAGAGATCACAACTAGGTAGAGAGGCAGGCAGAGAGAGAGAGAGAGAATATGGAGGAAGCAGGCTCTCCGCTGAGCAGAGAGCCCGATGCAGGGCTTGATTCTGGGACCCTGGGATCATGACCTGAGCCGAAGGCAGAGGCTTTAACCCACTGAGCCACCCAGGTGCCCCTGAACAACCATTTTTAAGCATTTGGTTCAGTGACGTTAAGTGTATTCACATTGTTGTGAAATCTTTCTGGAACTTTTTCCTCTTGCAAAACTGAAACTCTATACCCATTAAACAACAGCCCCTACCCCACCCCCCCTAGTTCCCCCAGTCCCTGGCAGCCACCATTCATTCCACTCTGTGGTTCTGAGAGTTTGACTGGATGCCTCCTAGGAGTGGAATCATAGGGTATTAGTCTTTTCGCAACGGGCATAATGACCTCCAAGTTCATCCATGTTGTAGCCTGTGTCAGAATTTCCTTCCTTTGGAAGGCTGAATATTTCGTTTCATGTTGTGTGAGGGTTCTCTAGAGAAACAGAACATACTTATTGATATCAATATTGATATAGACCCATAAGAGGATATATATTATAATAATTGGCTCACAAGGTTACGGAGGCCGAGAAGTCCCATGCTCTGATGTGGTCCCTCAGTGCAAACATGACGGTGTGAGAACCAGGGGGGCTGATGGTGTAACTCCTAGTCTGGGGAGTGGGAGAGAGGGGCCTGGTGCGAGTCCCGGAGGTCCAAGGCCCAGGAACCTGGTGCTCTGGTGTCTGAGGACAGGAGAGGACGACATCCCAGCTGGAGAAAAGATAGAATTTGGCCTTCCCAGACCTTTTTGTTCAATGGGGACCCTCAGTGGAGTGGATGATGCCTGCACACATTGGCGAGGGCTATCTTTTTTACTCAGTCTATGGGCTCAAATGCTAATCTCTTCCAGAAACACCCTCATAGACACACCCAGAAATCATGTTGTACCAGCTTTCTGGGCATCTCTTTGTCCAGTTGAGGTGAGACACAAAAGTGACTGTCATAAATGTGTACACCACGTTTTTTTTTTTTTTAAAGATTTTTATTTATTTATTTGACAGATTGCAAGTAGGCGGAGAGGCAGGCAGAGAGAGAGGAGGAAGCAGGCTCCCCACTGAGCAGAGAGCCTGATGCTGGGCTCGATCCCAGAACCCTGGGATCATGACCTGAGACAAAGGCAGAGGCTTGAACCCACTGAGCCACCCAGGCGCCCCTACACCACGTTTTCTTTATCCATTCTTCTGTTGATGGGCATCTGGGTCCTTTCAAGCTTTTGGTTTTGTGAATGATGCTGCTGTTGAACGTGCGTGTTTGTTATTTTTTTCAATGGACAGGAGAAGTTGTTTTAACACACTCCGTTTGTCTCCTCAATCTTTAGTCCTAGGCCATCAGAATAGCCTCGTCAATACAGTGAAGACCAGACCAAACCCTCCGGGACCCGGAGACCTGAGGTTTAGTCCAATGACTTGCAAGTTGGAGCACTGTGAGAGAAGGGTGAATAGGGCTTTTCTTGGTGCTCTTCGATCTAGTTATTGTTTCTAGTCTGATTTTTTTTCCTGTAGAAATAATCTACTTCCTCTGTGATAGCCTCCAGACCCCTCATCCCTGCCTTTGGAGTGGATCGTGCCTTCCCGTGCCGCCGCAATTTATTTCCCTTTCCCTTTTGCTTTGTATGTCTCTCCTACTCTCCTGTAAACTTCCTGATGCTGTCGTTCAGTTCTAGATTCCCAGTCCCTAGGGCGGAGGCTAGCCTGCACAGCAAACACAATACATGCTGGTTGGAGTAGAAATTCGACTCATTCTGTCATTTGGAAAATTTAAGCTTCCTAGTTAGTCTTGGAACAATTTGACATTTTTATTTGTTTTCTCTGCTGCTTTTATGTGTGAGACATGGCTTATGTTCAGGAGCACAAATTAGGTTTAAATATGTGGCAATTAAGTTTCTTTCTCAATGCCATGTGGGGAATGGGAGAAACATTCGCTGAGTTCTTGGCGTCCAAGAGGGGGAATGGCCAAACCTGGACTTCAGTTTTGGTTTGTGTAGATTCGTGTAGGCCCCTCTGGCCTATGTCACCGTGCCGTCCCCTCTCAGCCGCCTCCGAAGATGGTGTGTGCAGGTGGGGTGTGGGCCTTTGTGTCGTGGGGACGGGGCCATGAACGCCGTGTCCATATCAGGGCCCAGAATTCCCACGCTATGGCCTGGCCCCGCAGCCTTGTTTTTCTCGCCCCCCGGCCATCTTCTGAGCCCTCCCTAACACCTTTGTTCGCTTCGGGAAATAGAACTCTCCCGAAGTGGGCTCCGGTTTCTAACAAAGCCCTTCACAGTGTTGAACATATTCTGTTTCCCACGGGTGGGCGGAGAGCGTGCAGGTGCGTTTGCTTCAGGTGAGAGACAACACTGTAGAAACACACGCCTGGGAATCTGGACACCTTTCTTTCCTTCGGAGAGCACCAGCCATATGGCAGGCTCCGTGCCAGGCTCCGGGGAAACTGAGGAGGGAGAATGTCCCTGCGCTGCTCGCAGGGAGCTGATGGTGGGAGAAGGAGACCAGGCGGCCGCTCACAGGAAAGGGAGCTGACCTAGCTGGGTGGTGGGAGTCGTGGGAACCTGAATCCAGCCCCTGAAGATGGGTGAGGGTCTGCCAGTGGACGAGGAGGCAGACATGTGTCCCGGACAGTGGGAGCTGTATGCGCAGAGTGGGCAGCTTACCTCCCAAACCGAAGGAGGTTGAGTATTCGAGAGCAACGAGGCACCCCTGTCCATGGATGGCCCTCGCATGTGCTGAATTCTGTCACTCTCAGCCCAGCGGACTTCCCACTGATTCCAGTATATTAAAACTACGGTTTCTCTGTGCATTAACAAGCAGGTGCCCTGATTGGAAGAGATAGATGAAGAGGCCAGCGACTCAGAATTCCAGCAGGCTCAGTGATAACTTAATAATGTACACATTTAAATACCAACCATGAACAAAACCATGGGATACTATCTTTTTTCAATGAATAACACTCATTAGCTTTTAAGTGGAATCCTGTTTCTTGTTAATGTTTCTTTTTTGCTGCAAGGGTCAGAGGCCTCGGAGTCTGTCAGTCGTCGGCTCCATGATCAGAATCCGTGTCTGTGTTCGCAGTGTGACTTTTTTTTAATTGATAACAAGAGTGAGAGGTAACAGTTTAGTTATCCCGAATATGGATTGTTTAGCCATCAGACCTTCCCGGTGCAGAAGGCAGCTTAATCAACTTTATTCACACAAAGGTACGTAGTTACAAGGCCAGTATTAGTAGATGATGAATCTTTATTAAATCAAAAAGACCATTGATATTTACAGATAATATCATTCTTGAGAGCTGGGGGTATAGTCAGGCAGGACACAACTCATTTCTGACTCTGAGTTGCATCTGTTGGCTCTCAGTTTTGACTTTAGCAGTGTCATGGAAGTTAAGTTTCCAGATGTTGCCACATAGGACTTAAGGAAGGTTCCATTCGTATCATTTGTTCATCTACCAAACATGTACTGGGAACCCACTCCACATCAGGCTTGATTCTCGGTGCCAGTGATACAAAGGCAAGCAAGCTGTAGCCGGTCCCTGCTCTCTTGGGGCTCACAGTTGGGTGGGCAAGACAGACAAGGAAGTAGTCCCTTGGGATAGGCAGCGTGAGTGATGGTGTCATGGAAACCTAGGACACTGTGCGAGCCCGGAGGAGGGCAGTGGACTCAGTTCTAAAGTGTTGGGGGAGGCTTCTGGAGGAAAGGATGTTTAACTGAGATCAGAAAAGTGAGTTGGGGCACCTGGTGGCTCAGTGGGTTAAGCCTCTGCCTTCGCTCAGGTCATGATCTCAGGGTCCTGGGATCGAGCCCTGTATTGGGCTCCCTGCTTAGCGGGGAGCCTGCTTCCTCCTCTCTCTCTGCCTCCCTCTCTGCCTACTTGTGATCTCTCTGTCAAATACATAAATAAAATCTTAAAAAAAAAAAACAAAACAAGAAAAGTGAGTTAAGAGCTAGGTGGGCAAAGAGGAGGGGGAAGAGAATTCAAGCAGAGGGGTGACCATCACACTTGACAAAGAAACGGAGGAATAGAGGGAGGGAAGAGAGAGAGCGAGGGAGAGGGCGGGAGATTGCAAATATAAGTACAATTGGGAATAATTGAATTACACTCATTGTGGCTAGAGAGGCATGAGGTTGCAAGCTGGAGATGTAGGCAGGGGCCAGCGCGACCGCACTGAGGGCTTTGTCAGGGTGAGGAGTTTACACTGCATTTTAAATGCACTGGGAAGCCTTTGGAGGGTTGTGTGGTAGGGCGCCCTATAATCTGATATACATTTTATTTATTTATTTAAATATTTTATTTATTTATTTGACAGAGACACAGCAAGAGAGGGAACACAAACAGAGGGAGTGGGAGAGGGAGAAGCAGGCTTCCCGCTGAGCAGAGATTTCCCCATGTGCGGCTCAAGCCCGGACTCTGGGATCATGACCTGAGCCATAAGGCAGCCGCTTAATGACTGAGCCACCAAGGCGATCCTGATGTACATTTTTAGAAGTTCTGTCTGTCTGGGACAGCAGTGGTCCAAGCTTAGAATCAACCTGGGACAGCAGTGGTCCAAGCTTAGAATCAGCCTGGGACAGCAGTGGTCCAAGCTTAGAATCAGCCTGGGACAGCAGTGGTCCAAGCTTAGAATCAGC
>NC_081575.1:13035572-13039539 GCF_022355385.1 Mustela nigripes
AGGGTAGGAATGAAGATGGACAAAGTCTTTAGATTTGAGAGTACTGTTCAGGGGTTGGAGGGGATTGGGTTTAATGCTAATAATAACATAAGTGGTCCATTTATATCTCAATTAAGGGGGAGAGAGGAGTCAAGAGTAATGACTCGGATGTTTCTAGAACCCAGTTCCACCTGTAGCCCTTATAAACCGTGTAATTGGACAGTGTCACCTGTTCTCTCTGCATCTCTTTCTGTTCATCTCACAAGTCTCCCCAGTGTGGCTGCAGACCCATTTTCACCGGTGACTGATAATGACCCTGATGTCGTTGACTTCTAAGGCATATAGCAGATACTCGGTAAATGCTGGTCAAATAAATGAAATACCATTAACCAGTTACCGCTCATATTTTATGCAGCAACGTTTCTTGGTTAGGTACGTATTAGCCTATGCAGTTTCTCTTATCTACAGCTTACCACTTGGGAATATTACTTTCAATTGGGGACTAACCTGGTAAAAGTGGAAATCAGACTTTAGCTGAGTGTCTTATAATGGTCCTCATGCTGCAGTGGGAATGGAGAGCTCAAGTTTTTGTCCTACTTCGCTGTTATCTTGCCTTTATTTAATGCAAGAGAAAATCACTTAAGAGGTTGATTTCAATATTCATGTCTGTGAAATGGAGAGGGTAATGCCAGATTCTGACTCGAGTTTTAAGGGATGCTATTATTAACAAGATAATAGCATTTAACGTTTAGTGTTTATAATAGACCATTCTCCTGTAATAGTCCATTCTTTAAGAACTTAAGGGTGGTTGTCATTGGGGATGGGCTAAGGTTGAGAATAGAAGCCCCTGAGACGCTTTTCCAGAGAGCCTGTGTCCTGACTGTGTGGTCTGCTTGTTGCTATGGAGGCGGGGTTGGACTCACAGAGAGCAGCAGCAGCAGCCGCCCAGGGGGTCCCTCTGCTCCTTGGTGGTGGTGGGGGGGTCCTGGTGTGCAGAGGGGCCTGCTCTGCCCTGTCCGGGTCCTGTGCCTCCTGGTCCTCTCCTGTGTCAGAAACAACAAATGTAAAAACCCAAACCTCAACTGGTAAGAACCCAATCCCAGTTAAGGGGAAAGGTCCAAGTACTGGTATTGCTGTTAGGGGAGGCTACATTTTTAAGGTCAGCACAGTCAAGTTCCATTGTTTTGGAATCATATAATTAGTGGATTGGTGTTTTCTGAACAGTAGAAAGGAGAGCGGGCATTATTCAGTGGGGTGAAGGAAGGACTTCATGATGCATGAGCAGGCAAAGCAGCACGAGCTTCTACCTAGCAAAATTTTAGAGTTGTGGATTTTGTGATTTTTGCCGTAGTGAGTAAATACATTTTTTTAAAAAACTTTCTTATGTTTTTAGAAAGTAGTTATTGCTAGAGTGGTTGGCCCAGGGTTGCAATGTACTCAGCATACTCTTTCTGTGTAGCTCAAGGTTGGCCCCTGTGGGATTTGTAAATTCTGTTAACATTGAGTCTCTTTTAATGAGTTTCACTTGGGTGCAAAACAAAGTTAATATAGGTACTGCCCAGGGCTGGCTTCATCTGTGCATGAGCTAGAACTAAATGGTTTGTATTTGAGGCTAAAAACTGAAAGTTGTCCCGGCAGTGTGTTCTGGAATATGCATTTGCGTGTTTTCTCTGAAAAAGGCAGTCACGTTAAGACAGAAATGCATTAGTAAACGTGTGAAGAACTGAAAAAAGTTGTTCATTCTGAAATAAGAAGTCTGTATGGGAAAATTCTATTTCAGTGTTGAACTCAAGGATTTCTTTTGTGCAACGTTCACTAAACACATACTTATTGAATATCTGCTATGTGCCAGGTACTATTCTAGCTATACGTGATACAGCACGGAATAAGACTAAGGTCCCCAGGCTTCTGGGCTTACGTTCCTGTGAGTGGGGAGGAGGCATATAATGGGTAAAATATATAGGTAAAAAAATAGGTTGGGACACCTGGTGGCTCAGTCGGTTGGGCATCCAGTTCTTGCTTTCAGCTCAGGTGCTGACCTCACAGGTCATGAGCTCGAGCCCTGCATTGGGCTCCACGCTCAGCAGGAGTCTACCAGACATTTTCTCCCTTTGCCCCTTCCCCCACTTGCATTTTCTCTCTCTCAAGTAAATAAATACAAATAAAATGTTAAAAAAGAGATGTTATCTGCCAACACGTGTTATGGAGAAAAATAGATGTAAGAAAGTGTGGTGGTCGTGGTGGGAATTGGCCACAGTTCTGTGTCTGTGGTCAGAGATGGACTCACTAAGATGGCATTTGAGTGAAAACCTGAGAGACAGCTGCACGGATATCTGGGGGAAGCCAGCTTTTGCACGTTGCCTGGGGAAAAAAATGTGTCCGAGAATAAAAAAATGTATTACCCAGAAGTCAGGCAGTTAGGGCTGTTTTTTTGTTTTTCTGTTTTTTTTTAAACCGAACAGAAGAGAAGTTGTCCTTTCTGCATTCCTGTATAAATTGTGCAAGGCAGAATTTCAAGTGTGGTCTACAGTTATGTGAAACTTAAAAATGCACAGGGTTTTTTGTTGCATTTTCTGAAATCTGTGTGTACGCATACCCAGAACATTTGCACATACTCAGTTGGTCCGTAGCCGTGTATACACCTGCTTCAATGTTGAAAACTACCCACCGTTTTGCAAATGCAAGCATGCCCAGTTTTCCTTTATGCAAAAGAAAGCGTAAACCACTCTGATATCTTGGAAAAAGGAGCATCTCCCTGGTGTGGGAGGTTCCGTTTGTGCTAGTTTGGACCATTTGACTTCTGAGAGGAGGAGAGAGCATCAGATGGGTAGGTGAGCTGCTCCCGAGGACTGGAAGGGTGCAGGTGAATGTAGTGTTGAAACACTTGGGCTGAGTAAGGAGTGACTCAAAGTCATGGCTGGGGCAAGCAATGGGGGTTCTTGATCAGCATTTGTCATAAGTTAAGGCTAGAATCAGTAGATGCGTATTCTTTTTTTTTTTTTTTTTCTCTCAACAGTGCTGTGCTTAACCCTTGCCACTTGCGGGTGGTTGAGGTGGGAAGGCCCCCTAGGTATGAAAATTCTGCACTGGAGAGACCACAGACCCAAAGTGAGAAATCTTGGCCTCTCCCAGACAAGATCTGGGCATGGGATGCCTTGTCTTTGGTATAGCCCACCTGCTTCTTATGTGCAAACACCAAGAGCGTGCAAGTGGGTAGGCACTAGGATAGTGGCTCTTGTAATTGGGAAGGGGCTGCAGAGAGACCTTCCCCTCTTATCTTCAGTGAGGTGCTCATTTGTTATAGAAGGATTCGAATGGGATGGGGGAGGAGGAGGAGGGAATTGTGTGTATCTGTGGAAAGAGGACAGGAACTGGGTGCCCTTGGGTGAGCCCTCTTTGTCTCAGTGGGTCTCAGTTTCATGAACCTGTACAATGAGAGGAATGTCTTTAAGCACCTGCCAAGCTTGTTGGAGAGTAAAATGAGATGTGGCACGTGATAGCACTCTACACATAAGGGGACTTTACAAAGGAACAGGCTTGCTTTTCAGAAGGCCTTTACTGATGGAAGATTGTTACAGATGATACGAGGCCTTTTATCAGGAAATCCTCCCAAATTAGCATTCTTCACGGGGGAAGTTACATGTTTGGCTCCTAAGATTTCATCACCTAGATAATTTCATTTTGATACTTGTCCCACCCTGCCCCAAGGGAGCAAGTGGAACAATTTACTAGTGATAAATAAAGATGATACACTGTGAAAGTGACACACCCAAATCACCAGGAGAGCTTGCATTTCTGTTGGCTTGCTGTCATTCAGGGATGGAGATATTACAGAACGTTTAATACTATATGTACTAGAACAGTATGCAATTCTGAAGAGGAAACCTCAAAAAAAAAAAAAAAAAAAAAAAGAAACAGGATGAAACCAGAGACGGAGACAAACCATAAGAGACTCTTCATCTCAGGAAACAAACTGAGGGTTGCTGGA
>NC_081575.1:13039639-13049482 GCF_022355385.1 Mustela nigripes
GACTCTTCATCTCAGGAAACAAACTGAGGGTTGCTGGAGGGGAGGGGCAGGCGGTGGGAGGGAGGGGGTGGCTGGGGGATGGGCATTGGGGAGGGTTTGTGCTACGGTGAGCGCTGTGAAGTGTGTAGGACTGATGATTCACAGGCCTGTACCCCTGAAGCAAATAATACATTATATGTTAAAAAAAAAAAGAAAGAAAAGAAACCTTATGTTATTTCAGTTTATTTAACACGAAAGACTAATGGTCCCATTGAAGTTCAAAGATTGGGACGTTTTCTGTTTGATATTTTCAATTTAAAATACTTAGGATGTGCCTTTCATTGTCCCCTTTTGGGATTTACCGTTTGATATTTAAGTGAAGGTACCCGTGAGATTGCTCACTGAGGTCACTTTCGCTGTGTGGAGCTTCAGCATCTCATACTAAAGAGACAGCCTGGTGTAATAGTTAAGCACACGGTTTGTGCCTTGGTTTTCCCATCTGTGAAATGGGCATAACAACAGTGCCTACCCCAATGGGTGGTTCTGTACATTAAATCGGTTAACGTGGATTATACTTAGAATAGTGTCAGACACATGGTAAGGATTATATAAGTGTTTGCTACTAGAGTTAGCCCTGATTACCAAGATTATTAGCCTAGAGGGTATCTGTCAAAGCCACAGTCTGGGTTCTGTTAGGGAAGGAAAAGAGGGTGATAAAGGAATTCTGTTCTGTAAAAAGCCAATAGGATCTGCCACAAATGTTCTTTTCTACTTCATCCACCTGGCAAAGGCATTCCAGTCTGTTCAAAGCCCAGTTCAAACATCTGTGTTCCCTACCTTATTCCCCACGCTTCTCCCTAAACCTAGTGGGTAATTCTTACTATAATATCAATATCAACACTTTCTCTAGTAAGTTCCTGGATTATCTTATCTACTGTACTATATTACCTGTTTATGATTCTGTCTCCCTCACTATCCTGTGGGCTCCTTGAAGGTAGGCACTCCTCGAGCACAGTGCCCCGGTACACAGTAGGTACTCAGTTTGTGCTTGTGGGATAACTGAATATGGCCGGCAGGAAATTGCTCTTTCAGTGCTGCCCTTCCTGGTGGTCACTGCTTTCCCCACAAGAGTAGATTAGAGGCAGCCCCAAGTAGGCTTGAGTCCCTGCCCGGCTAGAGGCGTGCGCTCTGCGCTGGGCGGGTGGACCGCGGGGCCAGGTGGTCCTCACAACCAAGGTGGGCGGCGGCAAGTGCTGGGACAGAGAGAAGAAGAAAGAAAACGAAGAGGCAGTCACAGGACAGTACATCTTGCTGCAACGGGAACGCCTCCGCCAAAGAAGCGATGTTCCTGCATCGTGAAGCGGTAATAATGCCGAAACCGTGCTTTGTCAGCCTGTCCGCCCCTCACTAGCCCGTCGACCAGCCTGGGGTAAGTGGTTGGTAAATGAGTAAATGAATAAGGGAAGTGGTTTCTCTTTCTGCTGTGACTCCCGCGATCTGCCCAGATATGCTGAGAAGCCTCTCTGATGACTTGTGTATCAGCCGTCTTTTCTGTTCGTCCCAACCTTCCGCAGAGTGGGGACCCTAAGGTGGCCAAAGCACATCTGAGATCCTCCACTTGAGAAGTGAAGGAAGTATATGACATCTGTGGGAACGAGTTCTTTCCTCCAGTTCTCTTCATCCCGCTCAAGAAAACGAAGAAAAAACATGAACCCCCAGGATTTCAGAAAACTCAAAATTTGAGGATTCTAACAGAAATTTTGCGGTGACCATCCCAGCTGGGGAGGATTTGTGCGTGGAATACCCCTGGGGGACATCAGTTCTAGAAGGCCACCATACAGCTGAGTGCCCAGCATGGTGCCGGTTTCGCAGATTGATAAGGTCCGGTCTTTGTCCCCGAGGAGTTTGCACTGATCTCAGGAGTTGTGCTAGCGAAAGGGCGGTCGGTCACTTGGAAGGCTATGAAGTGTGAAGCTAAACTGCGTGTTTTGTGCATGTGTGAGGTGTTTGGGGGAGCGAGCTGCGGGAGGGATGAACCAGGGAAGGCCCTCTGAAAGGGGGAACCCTTGCATGGCAGCCGTCCCCCAGGTGGGGACAATCCCCACTGCCACAGGACTGGCAGTAAAAATGATCATGCGCGTTAGTGATGGGCCCGGCCTGACAGGATCATTCATTCATTCATCAGGGGAAATTTATTTGACCAACGACTTTGAGCTATTTCCTGTGTGGGATACTAGAGAACGGAGATGCATAGGACACGGTCCCTGCTCTTGGGGCCATGGGGACACATAGGGTCTGCATTCCTTTGCTTATCCCTCATCCGTGCCTTCATCAGACATCGAATAAATATGTCATTTCTGTATGCCCGGTACCGATGCCAGCTATCGGGCATACAGAAATAAATCAGATCCATATTCTAGGGGTTGCATACATTCAAACATGCAGTCAACCAGTGGCTCTCTGCAAAGTGCTTTTTCACAGAAGAGGCAGGTCCAATCTTTGCAGCAATCCCCCGAGGTTGTTTGCATTATCGTACCCATCTGGCAGATTAGAAAACTAAGGCCCAGAGCAGTGAACACTTTGCCTGTGATCGTGCTGCTAAGAAGCAGCCGAGCTGGAACACGAACCCAGTTTTTCTGTGTGTATGTGTTTTTTTTTTTTCTTCCGTCCTGGAATCGCAAGGCTCCCTGACTCAGAACTGTATGAACAGAAATAAAGCTTGAAACTGATTGTCTGTGGTAAGAGGTGCATCTTTTCCTAAGGAGATGAAGGTAGGATTTCTCTGAACGGGAGAATTGGCTGTCAACTCAGGGAACGTTATGGGAAGTTTGAAGACAGGTCGTGGAGGGTAACGAAAGTACTAAAAATAGGAAGGGCCCACATCTGGGGGTACATTGCTACCCTCATCCACAGTGAAATACTCACCTTGGATTTACCATGATTTGTGGTACATTCTGTGCTGTTCTTTCTTGCCTAGGATCTTGGATGCAATTGTGAAAGCCTTCCAGACTGACTCCTGAGGACTATGGCAGTCTTAGTATTTGGGGAGGACTTTGACTAAAAACTGAGAACTTACCAGACAGGAGCCATTTCCATATGAAACCTCTTCCCCTTCACTCCACTCTTAGGATCCTTGTAATCTTTCCTTTCCCCGAAAAAGCAGTGCGAGGCTGCTGACAGATTGAGTCGATTGGTATCACGGAATATTGACCATACAGTGAAATGTCCCGTAAAGTAAAACTCCTGTAAAAAAGTCACTTGTGGCATTTTATCATCTGCAGGTGTCAGTTTTTGATCTTGGCTGGCTTGCAATTTATAAATAATTTTTAATTTTAATTACTTTTTAAAGCTTTTATTTATTTCTTTGACAGCCAGATATCCCAAGCAGGCAGAGAGAGGAGGAAGCAGGCTCCCCGCTGAGCAGAGAGCCCGATGCGGGGCTCGATCCCAGGACCCTGGAATCCCTGAGCCAAAGGCTTTAACCCACTGAGCCACCCAGGTGCCTCTATAAATAATTTTTTAAAAGAAAGATTTTTGGGTGATAGAGCTCTCCTTCTCCCCTTTTCGTTCTTTTCTTCCTCCCTCCCTTCCTTTCTTCTTTCCTAGGCTGAGTCAGTAATTTTCAGATAAGGAAAGAGATATAAAAAGGGCCTAGAACACTGATGTGCAGTTTAATCCCTTATTCTTTCCTGCAATCAGGGGATAAAGTAGGGAGATAACTGGAATGGGCTTGTGAAAAGAATGAAAGGAAGAAATTGACTGTGATTACAGACCTCACACCAAAATTATGATTATAGACCTGACACCCAAATTACGCAGATTGAGACCACACGAAACACATGGTGTCATGTTTTTCTAGGCGTCGTTCGCTTGGCCTTTCTTTACAGCCCTTAGACACAGAGCTGACTGTTGAGAAATTCTATCTCTGGTAATCACCGGCCAGGCCTGCCCCCCTTGAGATTTTCATGGAGAGTGTCCAACTTTGCAGGAGTGCAAAAATTTCCTTATGTGACATGGTGGTGTGGCGTGTGAGCCCGTGGCTCTAAGTTGGAGGTGGAATTGTTGGGGTGTTAGCATGAAAATACCACATATGTGGCAGCATTCTCTCGGGGGCTATTAGAGCTGAACAGATAGAAATATCGATTGGTTTCGTTAGCCGTCTCCTTTGGCAATCTGGCATCGGCGCTGTCTCTCACACCCTTTCCGTTTGCTCTGTCATCATTTTAAACTCAGCGACCTCAGAGCTCATCCAGCGTTCTGACAGTGGAAGGAACTGAGGCCTGGAGACGGTAAAGGATGGACCCAACATGCTTCTGTATAGCAAAACACAGCTTCTGAAAATGCTTTCCATTGCTCGTATCACTTGATCTTTAAAACAAGTCGATGAGCTAAGTGAGGGCAGGTAGTTTTAAATCCATTGTGCAGATGAGACTGGTAAGAGGCAGAGAAGTCAGCTTGCTTGTTCAGGCTCCAAGTGATGGCCAGTGGCACAGCCCGGACTACAGCCCCGCTCTCCTGAGTTCTGGTGGGATGCCTTAGTGCCTCCGAACCCTCTTCTTTCAGAGCAGACGTTTCTGTCGTGTTGAGCTTTTCAGAGCACCTCCTACACCATTTTTTGACGCTATTATTCACTGGTGCTTGTAAACTGACTTAGATTGTAATTAAGTTTTTCAATTGGTCGATATTTTGTTTCTCTAACTGTCTTAGCGCATCCCAGCTGCTATAACTCAACGCCACAGGCTGGGAAGCCAAGATTGGGGTGTCAGCATGGCTGCGCGAGGGCCCTCTTCTGCGTTGCGGATGTCTCTCTTTGCCCTCAGATGGCAGAAGGGGCTAGAAGAGCTCTCCTCTCCTCTCCTTCCCTCCTCTCCCCTCCTCTCCCCTGCATTTATTTCAGAGAGGGAACATGAGTGGGAAGGGCAGAGGGAGAGAGAGAGAATCTCAAGCAGATTCCCTGCTGAGCGCAGAGGCCATCATGTCTTGTCTGTGAGATCAGGACCCCAGCCAAAACCAAGAGTGGGATGCTTAACCATCTGCACCACCTAGGCGCCCCTCTGTGGCAGCTTTTCTAAGGGTACTCTTCCACCTTCGTGACCTGATTAGGTCACCTCCCAAAGGCCCCTCATAAATCCCGCACCTTTGGCATTACATTTTCAACACGTGAGCTTTAGGGGAACAGAAGCGTCACACCATCGCACCAACCATAGTGTAATCTCTCTGAAGATTGGAGACGGGCAGGTTTTGTACAGCATGTGAATCCCCCATGGTACCAGCCACATAATATATCCTTGATGAATTTTTGTTGAATTCACCTGGGGGCTGGGGATATGTCTAATACAAATATGGAAATGAAAGTGTCTTTTGGTTCTTGGCTCAAGATAAAAACAAAACAAAAACAAAACAACAACCATGGGTAATAGAATTTGCAAGTCTCTTAGCCTAATCAGGTGTTATTTAAAATTTGTATCTTCATTTGAGAAAATCTGTGTCTGCCAGCAGATTCTGACTGTTGGAACATGAGTATACAGACTAATTTGTGGTTGCAGAGTTCTGGCAAAGGGCTTGTGGAAGGAATACTATCTAAATTATCCTCAGAGCGTTCTGGGATCTGCCAGAGGTGAACACATTGATCTTGTTTCTCCTTTAAAAATTTCTGTTTTCAAAAAAAAGAAGAAAGAAAAATTTCTGTTTTTAGAGCCTTGTGTACTAGGGATGTTCTCCTCAAACCAGGACCTTGGAAACCGAGGATGGATCAAATACCTGGTTTCTGCTAAGAGCCAAGAAAGCAGAAGCCAGATTAGGTGAGGGTGGAAAATGGAGAGAGAGAGAGAGAGAGAGAGAGAGAGGAAGGAAGAAATGGGAAGTGTAAGTGATGTGATCAGGCTGGTGAAAGCCCATGTTGGAATCAGGAAACAAGGCCTCGGTGGGCCTAGAGGAGTGTCATCTCCCCACGTGACCGGCTGGCTAGAAAGAGTTAATAAGCATTCCTTCCTAAGGTTGGCCTTCCAGCTTGCTGGAGCACTAACCCAAGGACTATCAAATTCATCACATACAACTTTCTATTCTAATTAGATTTGGGTCCTGATATTAAGGAATAAAAATATAACCACTTCAAAATGTTTCTGAAAGTATATGGGATTTTTATGGACCAGTAGGGAATGTAATAGAAATGAAAGGGAAAAATGGAGTAGTGTCTCAAGTTTATGTTGGAATCATATCTTGATGAGGCTAATTTTAAACAACTGTATTTATGGAGGGCCCACTGGAGGCCAGATGCATTCTACGTATGCTTTTTGGTTTGTTTGTTTTTATTTTTTATTTTTTTCAGGGAAGAGACAGAAGCAGTCGCATTGAAGTGACTTGAATGTTTATGAGGGAAAATAATAGAACAATGCGTATTCTTTACTCTTGAAAAGTTTATGAATCAACTGCATGTCAAAGCAATATCATAATCACAATGTGGAGAAGATAATCCATTGTTTTCTTGTATAGAGTCATTAACATTCTAACATATTCATTCATTTGGAAATCACACATTGAAAAGAAAACAATTAGCTCGGCTCTTTCACTTGACTGTGATAAGTCCTCCTTACTCGGGAAGCTGTTGAGTAAGGGGCATGCTGACTTGTTTTAGAAAAGAGCTGAAGATTTAGCTATGACCCTGAATGTTTTCCGTTTTACAAAATACAAGTCATTATGAGTGGCCCTATGGAGAAGAGTAGGTAGGTAAACAAGCCAGTAAGGCAGAGCGCGATTGGGGTGTAGGGTCCGCACCCACCCCCATTTCTGAAGAGAGGAGATCATAGTCAAACACTTTCAGTCAGGGGTTGGATTAGAACCTCAGATCAGAAGGTATTCATAGGCATTCCCTCCCTCACTCCCTCGCACTTGTTTCTTTAACAAGATTTTTCAATATTCTTTGGGTACTCTGTTGTACAACCTACGAGAAATTAGGCATCTAATAATAGTTTTCTTAAGGAGGAAAAAGGAACACAATCAAGACTTTGCATTTCACACGCTCCTAATAAGGATTCTTCTTTTAAAAATAGCCCTGAGAAGGGATCCTTATTCTTTCTTCAAGCTTGCATTGGCCACCCACTGTCCGCTCTGGGGACAGTAGCAATGAATGGGACACACCCTGCTTGCCAGGAGCTCACAATCTAGTAGGGCCCACGGGATGAGACAAACAAAAAGACACCATCGAGGACCTATGGGAATTCAGGGGAGGAGGACATGGATTCCTGTCTGGGGGGCTCCTGGAGGAAGGCAGGGGAGCTGGTCCTGGACAGCTGAGTTGGATCTGGATACTCAAAGGAGGGGGAAGACAGGGGAAAGCAGTCATAGGGTGCCGAAGGCGTGGGCCTGGTGGCTAACAGCAAGTAGATTTTTCTTGGGGAATAGGGCTTGGGAAAGGAAATGGATGGAAAGGCAGGTGAGGAATGTCAGTTGAAGCTAGATGGTAAGGACAACCTCGAATGTCAGGCCAGCAATGTCTTTGGGACTTCTTTATTCAGAGGCGGTGCTAAGACACAGCCAGAGGATTAACTAGCCAGCCTTACAAATGGATATTTACAGCACAGTGTGGCAAAAAGCACAATAGAAATAAGTGCAAAACGGTTGAAAGCACGGAGGAGGGAGCCACTCAGCTGCCGAGGTGTGGAAGGCCCCCCGCCACGCTCAAGAAAGGCTTCATGGAGGTAGTGACACTTAGCTGAGTCTTGAAGGACGGAGACGAACTCTCCAGGGGTTGGCGTGGGGACTAGTCTTCAGACAGAAGGAGTAGTGCTTGCAAAGGCCCAGAGGCCTGTGAGAGACATCATACTGGGGAATGATGGTTCATTTGGTAGAGACAGTATAGGCATATGGGAAGCAGGGAGTAAGAGATAAGACTAGGAAGAGGGCAGGGACCCCATCACGATAGACTGACAGGCAGGCCTGCCTAAGCAACTTGAACTTGAAGGGCCACACGCAGAAGAGAGGCCTGATCAGATGTGTGCTTAAGAAATAGGAAAAGGAAAAGTTGGGCTTGCTGGGTGGGAGAGGGATGGCAGGGGGACCAAAACGTGGAAACGGGGCCTGGGGCTTAGAGTCCGGGACACATCGGGTGGGTGCACTGAACGGCTTTAGGGGAACGGCTTCTGTATCTTTTGTTAATACTACAGTTTTGGCAATAGGACTCTTTGTTCAAAGGAGATCTTATACGAACCCTTTGAATGGTTCGGGCACTGCAAATGCAAGCTTAGCTGGGAACAGTCAGCATGCTTTCTTTTAGATGCTCTCTCTGTCCCTGGTGGCTCTCTGGTGAGTTACCTGAGGGTCTTCTTTGATACCTAGGTCATCTTAGATCTCAAGGCATTTCGAGCAATTGTTTACTCCGATCAGGCTGAATTTATGCAAGGGTTTTCGGGGCTCTAGGAAGAAAGCAGGGCGAGAGTGGTACCCAGGCCAGAGGTCAGCACGAGGAGCAGGTGGCAGGGTCACTGCGACAAGCAGGACTCTTGGTCTTTGGGGTGAATGCCTGGCAAGGGTCTGGGGTCTTCCAGGGGGATGCCTTTTTCTAATTCACCAGGTTACATTACGCTCTAGCCCTGGGTATCTGGGAAGACAGTAGGAAGAGGGCGTGCAAAGGCGGAGAGAATTTAGGAGTGCAATTGGACTCCAATCCCCGCCCCACCCCTTCCTAGGCATGTGCCCTTGTAGAGCTTTCCTTAGCTCTTAGGGCATCAACTTCTTTCTCAAGCAAACATAAATAATACTAGTATCTCCTTGAGCGGGATTTGATGAAGATGAAAGAAGGGAATTTATATAAAGTGTTTCACACAGGGCCCACCACATAGGAAGTTCGGATACATTTTGGCTCTGCATCTTCTTCCTTGTAATCAGAAGACTGTTGACTCACCGAACACCAGTGGCCTCCGACTTCATTATCTCGATAAATTTCTCTTTACGGAGAAAGAACGCCTCTTGGTTCAACGGCGTGTGCATCATTTATTTTTAGTTATGTCCCATAAGGGGAATTCCAGGAATTAACACCAGGCCTGGTTTTTTGAAAATTATTAGGAAACACTTCAGATATAAAAATGGTGTGAAGAATAATCTTATTTTTGTTTTATGTAGAAGGCCCCTTACTGTAGACATTACTCGGTATTTGATGCAGTACATGAGGGAGGGAAGGAGAACCTTTGTTATTTATTATGGAGAAGACTGCTGCCGTTTTATTGTAAAATAGAAAGCGTTCCTATTTTTTAAATAGGAAGACTATTGGGAATTGACTTTCTGTGTGTTCTAGGCGGCAAGAAATTCAGACTTTGGAATTTTATCTGATATACCCACAGGCCAATCACCTTGATTAGATGGCTTTAGTGATGAAACTTCCAGAACTTTGTTTACACAGTGCTCACCTGGAAACCGCCCTCTCACGTTCAGTCATTTGAGCATGAAATCTTTTCCTTGTTTTCATTTTGAATTCCAATGTCTTATATTTGTGAAGGATGATGTCTTCTCATTGAGTGTGACTGTAGAGTTTTTGAAAAGCTGGACATTTGTAGTTTATATTCTCAACAAGTTGGCAAATTATTACTCCACATCAGTTGCACTTGGGTGTTTGAGAGGAGACCTAGGCGTTGTAATTTTTTTTAAAGATTTTATGTATGTATGTATGTATCTATTTTTTTTTTATCTTTTTCAAAGATTATATTTATTTATTTGACAGACAGAGATCACAAGTAGGCGGAGAGGCAGGCAGAGAGAAAGGGAGAAGCAGATTCCCTGCTGAGCAGAGATCCCGATGCGGGGCTCGATCCCAGGACCCTGAGACCATGACCTGAGTTGAAGGCAGAGGCTTAACCCTCTGAGCCACCCAGG
>NC_081575.1:13049582-13054840 GCF_022355385.1 Mustela nigripes
CAGAGAGAGAGAGAGAGAGGAGGAAGCAGGCTCCCCGAAGAGCAGAGTGCCTGACGTGGGGCTCGATCCCAGGACCCTGGGATCATGACCTGAGCTGAAGGCAGAGGCTTTAACCCACTGAGCCACCCAGGCACCCCAGGTGTTGTTATTCTAAAAGCTGTCTCTGGCAGGGGAGGGAACGACATCAACCCTCATTTTTGCTGTGTGGCATTCTTCTGGCTTTGTGGAATGCTAAAGGATGCCATATTTATCTTCGGGGTCAAATGTGTGGCTGATCAGTGCTGGGATCACATGTGGGCTCCAGAGACATTGGCGATCAGAGCGTTCTTCATTATATATCACACGAGTGATCGGGGCCGCCGGAGGTTTTGACATCTGGCCATGAGCTGTGGGGATGGAACTCATCTGGGAAGCTGTTAATACCACCATCCCAAGTGAGATGTCCTCATTCTTGAGGTGTCACCACCATTCACATCACGGATATTGGTAACAGAAAGTTGCCTAGTGTGAGTCGAGATGATTGACATTGACTGAGCTTCTACTTTGCTCTAATTAATGCAATGTTGACGTATTGCCTTGATGTGTGTGTATGCATGTATGCATGCAGGAATGTAATTGCTGAATTGACTTTTGCTTATCTTCTTCTCTGTAATCAGAATATATTTTGTCTCGGTGTTTAGATTAGACCTGCCATTTTCCCATAAACATTTTACTGTATGTCGGCCACATGCCAAGTACAAGGTATATAGAGATTATTTTACCCTTGAAGAGCTCACGATCCAGGAAGGGAGACAGACAGCGAACTTCAGCAGGTTCTTTATTTCAGTTACGTGCAGTGTATTAGAGGAACACAAAAGGGAGAGGACATTAATTTATAGAGGATACATGCTCAAGGGAGGCTTCTCGGAGGAGGTGATGTTTGGCCTGGGTCTTATTGGATGAGTAGAAATTTGCCAAATTGAAACGCAAAGAGAATACTACTTGCGAAGGCAGAGAATCGTGCGAGGAGGGTGGTTGGGGAGGCAGGTAGGAGGCGGCCTGGAGATCCAGGCCTGGGCCAGGGGTTAAAGGACCCTTGTAGCACGATAGGAGCTTGGACCTTATCTCTTAGGTAATGGAGAATTGGTGGAGAGTTTTTAATGGCAAAGCGGAAAGTTCAGATTGGGTTGTAGGAAGAACTCTGGTGGTGGCTCTGGGGAGCTATGTCTGAGATGGTGGTGGAAAGTAGGCTGTCATTATGCTCTGGTCTAATGCAAAGAGCCTGGGGCTAAGTCAGACAGACCTCCTTTTGAGTCCTTGTTCTACCACTGGCTGTGTGACCTCAGACAAATAATACAACTTCTCTGAGCTTCACTTGGCCCTCAGGGAGGTGGGAATGACAGTTTGTCCCTCGCAGAGCTGTTGTGAGGACTAGATAATGTCAGGCCTCGAGTCTGGTGGCTGCCCAGGAAATGCCACTTCCTTTTGTAGTCTCACGTCTGCATTCCTACCCTTCAAACGATGCCTAGAATAGTCTACTTTGCTCTGATATTTTCCCAGCAGCGTCTGTCTGGGTCTTGTTCTCCTCAGATGGCTTTCTGGGCTTCACTCTATTTCACTTAGCTTTTGACTCTTCACTTCAACTTGACATAAAAACAGCAGCTGAAGGACCTGTTACTTTTTCCTCATGTTCATCGATTGTGGCCTGTGAAGCTCAAAGGTTTTGGCTTATGGACAGCGCTGTATCCCATCTGTCCTTAGATTTTAAGTATGTTCCTTGTGGCGAGGCATGGTAATATCTGCAGGCAGGAAATTTGTTTGATGGCACTCTTTGTCCTCTAAAATGCCGAATTTAATTAGGAGTTGATGCCCCATTGGATTCAAACCATACCTACCAGTTTCCAAAAGATGTGACGAGTTACTTGCTGTAAATACCCTGTAAGTTTCTTTCTTTTTTTTTTTTTTTAAAGATTTTATTTATTCATTTGACAGAGAAAGATCACAAGTAGGTAGAGAGGCAGGCAGAGAGAGGGAGGGAAAGCAGACTCCCTGCCGAGCAGAGAGCCCGATGTGGGGCTTGATCCAAGGACCCTGAGACCATGACCCGAGCTGAAGGCAGCGGCCTAACCCACTAAGCCACCCAAACACCCCTACCCTGTAAGTTTCATTTCATTTCAGCATTCCTTTTACTGGCACTGACCTGGCAGGGCTTGAAATTCAACTAGAACACATGAGCTTTGTGATGTGTGATGTGTGATGATGCTGGACAAACTCCATGACTTCTCTGGGTCTCAGCTTTGTTATCTGGAAAATGGGCACAATGATAACACAAACCTCAGAAGGCTGTCGTTAGGCTTCAGTTAGATTTTCTGAGAAGGTTCTTAGAACAGCACCTGGTACAAAGTGTGTGCTGTTATGTGTTAACCTTTGTCATGACTAATGTGCACCTGAAAAGCAACATCCAAGCCTTTGGGTCAAGTGATACAGTGAGCGTTGATTCGTGCATGGCCCGTGCCTTCCCCATACTTGCTGTCCATGGTGATGAGAGGCATGTAGACTGCTGTGTGATTGAAAGTAGAATTGAATGAGTGATGGACGAATGAGCAAATAAGCCAGCCAAGGACTTGACGTAGGAAAGCAAAGGAGGGGGACATTCATCAGGAAGGGATCAGACAAGTACTTCCTGGAAGAGGTGGCTTTTCATGTGACTCTTGAAGTGGAGTAAGGCAGCTGAAGGTGGAGAGGTGGCAAAGGAAGGGGTTTCACTCCAGGCCAAAACAACTGTATAAGCAAAGACACATCGTGTAGCTGAGGAAGAACACATTGTACTTTATGATCAGAGGACAGAAGTATTTGTGAACAAGGCTGAAGAAAGGAGCAAGGGTCCAGGATGGCCTTGACTGATGGATTTGGCAACATATATTTGGCATCAAGGGGTCCTAGACATTATTTATAGATGATTTTGGTGTGTGTGTGTGTGTGTGTGTGTGTGTGTGTGTTTAGTACATGCCCATTATAAGAAACCTGGAAAATATACAAAACATCCAAAGAAGACAGCATAATTTACCCTAGGGAGAAACCACTCCAGTTTTTGGTGAATTTCTTTTCAGTGTTGACTTTATTCAGTGGGGATCATATGTGTTTGCAGCTATAGTTCTTACATCTTTTCACCTGTCATATTGTGAACATTCTTTGATGTGATTCAAACATCCTTAACACATCATTTGTCATGACTGCGTACTGTTCAATCGTATGGGTGTATTGCATTTTATTTAATCGTTCTTTTATTGTTGGCTGTTTCAGAAGTGTTTAATTCTGTACATGAGGGCTGTGATGAATGACTTGGTTAATCTTTGTGTTGTCAGTGAAGGATTTTGAAGAGAAGCATGGACATGTTCCCATTTCAGTTTAAGGACGATCTTTCTGGAGGTACTATGAAAAATAGATTAAAGAGATGGAGAGATCTGAAACAGGGAGAAAGAGTAGATGGGAGAATCTCCCATTAGTACAGGTGAGATGAGAGACACAGCAAGCAGCTGGCAGTGAGAACGGAGAAGAGGTGGTAGACGAGAGGGATGCCAGGCAGGAAACTGACCAGGAATTAAGATCCATCACTTGGCAAAGAGTGAATCACCATTTTGTAAAAAGTTGATTCTGGGTCTCGTGTCCCCCACTAGCATTGCTGAGTAAGACCCTCTGTGGGTGGGCCCTGATTTCTGATGAGAACCACTTACTTAGGCCTATGGGTTGTTGGATTGAAGGCCTCAGTTTTTTGTTGGCTGGTGGCCAGAGGCCAACCTCAGCTCCTTGTCACATGGGTCTTCCCAGCATGGCTGCTTGCTTCCTTAGAGCCAGCAAGGGAGTTTCTTAGCAGGAGGGATGTACGTTCCCATGTGCTGTAATCACGTACACATGATCATGTAGGTCCCATCACCTTAGCGATGTCCTGTTGGTTGGAAGCAAGTCATAGGTGTCCCCCCCACTCACAGGGCAGGGATTGTATGAGGGTAGGACACCAGGAGGCTGGACTCCTGGGAACCACCTTAGAGTCAGGCCCCCACAGAGCATGAGCGGAGTGGTGAGTTAGTGAGTTCAGTTTTTCACATGTGACCTTGAAGGTGCTAGTGGACAGAGGTGGATTTCTCATTCATTGGAAGAAGTTTCAGCTTCAAGGCCCTGTACTTGCTTAGCCCCTTACAAGGCCGTAGGGGTCATTTTATGGTCCTAAGTTTGCATTCTATTTCTAAAAAGGGTCTTGAATTGTAAAAGCTTTAGGCCTCACAAAATGTGGATCTGCCCCTGCTGGCGGGAGATGTCAGGTAGGCAGTTAACTTCTTGGGTCTGGAGCTTAGCAGAAAGGCCAGTCGGTATCCACCTAGCATCCGGGTAGCCCATTGCAGGAATGGGAAATCTGTCCCTTGCTACTAAGCATAGCAGGTCCCTGGAGCCCAGCTTCTGGTGAGTTCTTTGCTCTTGTTGGAGAAGTCTTGGCTGCCCAGGGCTCACCATGACAAACAGCCCCTAACCCCTCGCCATGCCTTGGCCTAGCAGCTGTTACTAGGAGGTGGTCATTAGCAGGGGGCGATCCTTAAATCATTATCCCATGCACTTTCTGAAGAGTGTAGAGGACATGTTCCAGAAGACTATGTTTGTGTCTGGTCCACCATTCTTTGGGAGCACATGCTAAGCAAAGGGGAGAAAATAAAAGTCTCAGGCAAGTGTTTGCCATGCTGGTATCTACACATCCGTTTTCCACTAGGGGTCTGCCTCTCCAGGGCCGTTGCTCCTCTGGGTCTAGCCTCCTGCAAGAGCCTTGGAATGTTTCTGCATCTCTTTCCCTACCCAGGATCTTACAAGTTCTTAGCCCAGGATGGGAGTCCACATTTTGCTCTAGTCTCCTGAAGATAACTCATGGTGGACAACCTTGCAAGTCAAGTAAGTCACACCCCCCTACCTTGTGCCATCTGAGTGCTGGGGGATGGCTTTGCCTAAGTGGGAGAGTGGAGGGGCTTTTCTTCTACTAGGTACTTGACTGGCACTGACCTGGCAGGGCTTGAAATTCAACTAGAACACATGAGCTTTGTGATGTGTGATGTGTGATGATGCTGGACAAACTCCATGACTTCTCTGGGTCTCAGCTTTGTTATCTGGAAAATGGGCACAATGATAACACAAACCTCAGAAGGCTGTCGTTAGGCTTCAGTTAGATTTTCTGAGAAGGTTCTTAGAACAGCACCTGGTACAAAGTGTGTGCTGTTATGTGTTAACCTTTGTCATGA
>NC_081575.1:13054850-13058807 GCF_022355385.1 Mustela nigripes
TTAATGTGCACCTGAAAAGAACTGTTCAGTGCCTTCTGGGTGTTTCTGGTTGGTGGTTTCTCAGTCAAAGGACATGAAAAGTGCAGAAGTTGTCATGTCCTTAAATAAATGCAGAGCTGGGGTGGGCCCAGGGCACCTGACTCGTTGCCGTGTTGTTCTGCTATTGTGGTCCCAATTTTTAGTCTCTTAAAGCCTTTGCTTAATGAAAAGAAATGGAGCTCTTTGTTGTTTTTGTTGTTGTTTGGGCTTATCGTAATTTAGGAAGCACCTTTTGAGATTGGGGGCCTCTCGAATGGACTAGCAGAGATTGACTGGGCGCTCTGCTCTCAGGTAGGACGTGCAGAAGAGCCCTTGTTCCGAATTGTTCCTCTCCACAGTCACGTTACCCATTCACCCGCCCCTCTCCTGAAGCAATGGACATGTTGTCCTGGGGACCTCTCTGCTGCCGATTTTGGGTTGATAAATAGATCACTTTGTTAAATGGTGAGTTCCTGTATGCTTTGTGAGCAGCACAAGATGTTCTGAGTGGAAAACCTTCTGGTAACTCTGAGTTGGGCGATTTTAAGTCCCGTCATCCACTCCTGCACACGTGTTTGCTTTCTGTCTAGCCAGAACCCTGTGTTAGTAGCACCTGCCCCAGGAAGTCCTGTTATGACCAGGGCCCAAGGACACACCAACCAGGGTTAGTCAAGGGGTGTTGGGTCCTAGGTAAAATAAGAAGAGGTTTTCTGTTTTTTGTTTTTTTTTTTTCCTCAAGATGGTACCTGGGTTAGTTTCCTTGGACACTAGCAAATGACCATAAATATGGTGGCTGGAAACAACAGAAATTCATTGTCTCACAGTTCTGGAGGCTAAACATCTAGAATTTAGGTGGGGCCGTGCTCCCTCTGAGGACTCTGAGGGGGAAATCCTTTTTTGCCTCTTCTAGCCTCTGCCATTGTTGGCTCTCCTTAGCATTCCAATCTTGGCTCCCGTCTTCCCATGGCCTTCTCCCCTGGATGTGTGTCTCCTTTTTCCCTTTGACCAAACTTCCGTCTTCTTAGAAGGACACTAGCCATTGGATTAGGGTCTATCTTGATTACAGCTACAAAGACTCTGTTTCCAAATAAGGTCATATTGACAGCTACTGAGATATCTTATTTTGGGCGGCTATAACAGAATATCATAGTTGGGGGGGCAGGGCTTCAATAATATTCATTTCTCATAGTTCTGGAGGCCAGAAGTCCCAGATCAGGGTGCCATAATGGTCAGGTTCTTGATAATGGTCCTGTTTTTGGTTTTTAGACAGCCATCTTCTCTCTGTCTCCTCACATGGTGTAGAGAGAGTGAACTTGGGTCTCTTCCCTTGGAGAGACACCAGTCCCATCATGGGGATTCCCCTCCAGTGACCTCATCCAATCCTAATTGCCTCCCAAAGGGGAGACAACATACATGCGGGTTAGGAACACATGTTTTTTGGGGGACACAGTTTGACCCACAATGGTAGGTATATTCCTTTCTTTCTTATGTTCCCTATTCTAGTTTTTTTTTTAAATGCTCCTCTCAACCCCAGCGGGCTAATGGTACAGGAATAACTTGACTCGTAAATTAAGATGAAAAGTCATAGACTGCTAGAGCAGGAAGGGGAAACTCTAGAAGATGTGGTCCATTTCTTTTGTTTTACCAACTGAAGCCCAGTGGGAGGAGAGTATTTGGTTAAGGTCCAGAATCCCAGTGAGGGTTAGAAGGAGTCATCAGTTTCCTTAGGTTTCCCAACTCCCAGGTCAGGTTTTTGGTTTTTTAAATTTTTTTGTATTACTTCTTGGTAGTGGTGTTGATGGTTGTAGGTGAAAATCTTCATGTGGCAACAGCGCTTTGAGGCAAATTCCTGTAAAACCAGAAATAGCTGGGAAAATGGGAGCCAAGGTTGGTCCTGCCAATAGTTGGAGCTCTTGGCTGTCTACTGGGGAGGGGGGAATTGACAGCCAAAAGCCCTGCGAGGTGCCCAACTCTGTCTTCTGCATCCACGTTTTTACTGAGCTATTAACCCGAACGAGGCCCTGGGGATTCGCTGATGAGAAGAGTAGATACTGTCCCTGCCCTCACAGAACTCACAGTCAAGTGAGGGCTGAAAACAGTGCCAGACTCAACCGCCTGCTCCTTTATCTGAGAGCTGCGAGAGGAGAAGGGCCTGAGAGGGGCGCCCAGCTCAAAAGATGAGGAGTTACCCGGAACCGGAAGGAAGAGGAGAGGAGGGCTGGGGGTACGGAAGTGTTCCCGACAAAGGGAAGGGGTGCATGAGGGCTCGGAGGTCAGCAAGAACAGCACGTGTTGGAAGAACTGAATGGAATTCAGTTGGGGTGAAGCATGGTGTATGGGGCGGGAGGTGCCACGAACAGCTTCGCCAACTTTATTTCAGAGATTTGATTTGATTTGATTTCCCCTGAGGCAGTGGGAAGTTATTTTGGGGGGGGGGGCTCTGGGTGTGGAGTAAGCATTCAGGGTAGGGGCTCCAACCCTCAGAGCTATATTCTGAATAAAGAAGGCATCAGGGTAGAGCCACCTTTCTGGCCTTTTACTCTCCATCTATGTGGGTTCACAGTTAGCTGCAGCATCTGCCTCAGGCGCGTGTGCGCATGCGCGCACCGTTAAGTGGGCCCACCCAGGAACACTTAAGGCCTAGTACACATCGGCCTTGATTTTTTAGCTTAATAGCCTTGGTAATTGCCCCTGGGCCTCTTCCATCTTTCTGCGATAGTTCACTCTGAGCTTAGAGCTTCTCCAGATCTACTTTTACCTTCCTTGCAGGATCTGAGCTATGGTTTCCTCTTTGCCTGTTGATCTGAGCCTCTGTGCTGTCTATCCCTGGGGAATCCCTCAAATTCTAGTACACGGAGCATCTTCTCGTCTCCCACTTGTTCGTGGTGCTGCAGTTAGAGCCTGTTAGGCAGGGGCGATAGGTTCATCACCTTTTAAACAACTATTGCTCCCCTGATGAGCCCCTTTTAGCCATTTTTTTCCCTAAAACCCCACTAGGAAAATTTTAATACCAGAGACAGGCTGTGTTAAATATATATATTAATTAATTAATATTAATTAACTATATATTATATATTAATCATATCTTATATAGTATATTAATTAATATTATGTTATATATCAATATATTAATTACTTACTATATTAATTAATGATAATATATGTATATATTGTATGTATATCTGTGCTTCATATATTTAAAAAAAACAAGGCTTAACCTACATTTAACTTACATTTTTATAATGTGCTGGATTAAGAATGACATTTTAAAGATAAAAATGAAATTAAAAATGAAAAAGTTACTAACAGTAAGTATTACTTATTTGTATTTGCAGAGTGACTTTAGTAGCAATGTAGTCAGATTTTTAAAGATCATTCTTAATTGTTGTTTTTCTAGTAAAAGTAAATAAAGGGGAAAATAAATTCACTTCTTAAAATATCTTTTAGTGAACTCTCTTGCTTGGTCTGAGAAAATAACTTCTAATTTAATTAGCTGCTGGATATTTATTCAGATCTTGCCTACAATTTCTTTGCATTTGACATAATTAATGATGGTTGAGTGGTCTTTTTAGAATTAAATGGTGTAATAAAATATAAGTCGAGGACCAAATATTAATCATATTCCCATGGCAGCTGATCACAGCTAATAGGCACACACCTGCCTCCTCCTGCTGTATGATTTCTAGGATGAACAGTCAATCCAAAGAAAGCCTTCCAATCACAACTTTGTATAGATCATAGTTGTGTAGTACTGACCTTGTGTATGCTTTCTGTATCATCTATGAATTAATTGTCAGTGCTGCTCATCTGATAGCCAAGAAAACCCAAAGGGAGAAATTGAATTCCAAGCAATAAGATTTTGTTAGGTAGGGTGAAGTTCAGATGACCACAAGCCTTGGTAATATCCAAGGTTTTTTTTTTTTTTTTTATGTTTTTTTT
>NC_081575.1:13058907-13112785 GCF_022355385.1 Mustela nigripes
TTTTTTTTTTTTTTTTTTTTTTTTTTTTTTTTGCTTCCCTCCCTAAGAAACACCTTCCACCCTCTTGGAGTCCGTGTTCCCTCCAGGAGACTGCATGGTTTATGGGATTATATCTTCTTAGGAGTCTTAATTCCCTAATATATAGGATCCAGGAAAGCTGGGTATTAAAAGGATAGAGGGCAGAAGATCAGAAAAGATTCAGGGCATGAACCATTGCCCTGGGAGAGTAGGCCAAGTAGGGTCTCGAAACAAGGGCACTCAGCCTATTTCAGGGGGGAGATGAGGGCTGTTTCCAATAGAAAAATGGAAGGCAGACTATTTGATAAGAACCCCAAGCCTCCACCTCTGGACAAAGCCTTTTCTTAGGCACCAACCCATCTGCCTGTGCCCCAGGCCGGAAGTCCCAGTGCATAGCTGAGTTTGACTGTTTGCCCTTTAGGTACCAAAGTAGTTTGACTGTGAAAGGCTTGAGCTGGTATCTTTCTCAAATATCCTAATCACCACTTGAAGTAAATACTGGCTGAATATAATTTACCTTTTAACTGGAGGCGTCAAATCTTCCTAAGAATCAGTTCTTGAGGTCTGAGGCACACTTTATCTACCAAATTGTGTGAGACCACTCTGGGTTCTTGGGCTGATGTTTCTGAGTTTTGTTTTTGTTTTTGTCTCCTTTCCTGGCAGGCCAGTAACTGTCACTTTGAGTTGTTGTTCGTGGCTTACTGGTCGTATGCATTCTCTGTCATTTGATGGTTTTCAGACGTTCAGATGGAGATCAGTAGCCAACCTTGTAAAAACTTTGTATAAAATAGGAGCAAGGAGGTTCTCACTGAGGAGCTGTCCTGTGGATAGGATTTTGTAGAACTCTGTGTGCGTGTGTGTGTGTGTGTGTGTGTGTGTGCATGCGTGCGCATGTGTGCTCATGTTCTGCTCCTCTCCTGTTATCACCTGAGCTCTGCACTGGAGAAATGCACAAGTATGTTTTGTGCTGGATAAGCAAGCGATCGGTATACTGTTTTCTCAGAAGAGTTTACAGAAAGTGTATATACAAAGAGGTTTATCTCAATGGGCCTCTCAAGACTGCTTTCCTTTTTTAAATATTTTTTTTTTTATCTATTTGGCAGACAGAGATCACAAGTAGGCAGAGAGACAGGCAAAAAGAGAGAGGGGGAGAAGCAGGCTCCCTGCTGAGCAGAGAGCCCAATGTGGGGCTCCATCCTGGGACCCTGAGGTCATGACCTGAGCTGAAGGCAGAGGCCCAACCCACTGAGCCATCCAGGCACCCCAAGACTGCTTTTGAAGGGCTTCAGCCTTGAATCAGAAGCTACAGATTTCCAATTCATAAAAAAAAAGTAACCCATGGGAGAACTAGGTGGCTTTGTACCTTGTCGCATGTACCTGCCTGCTCAAGTAATCTTCTCAAGTAACATTATCCATCGGTGTTCTTAAGAAGTGTTAATTAACATGTGGTTGGGAAAATGTAATTACTTAAATGGGAATTTTGACCCAGATACTTAGCTGCTATTCTTGGGCCATTATTACACTTAAACACACTTTTCTTTCACTTAACGTACTAACCAGATATAATGTTAGTAGCCCTTATAAGTGTGAGCGCTTTAACTTTTCAGCACAAGTCCTTGTATATTGACCCTGGGTCTGTTTAACAAAGTATTCTCAGTGTAACAGTACATGGTCCCTCTTGATGTCAATTCCATGCTTTTAGTTTAATTTTTAAACCTTTAATCTTACGTATCACAATAGTATATATTACATAGATAGGCCTTGAAATCGAAAACCTTTGAAATGGTGCAAATTAATGATGTATTAAGGATCACAATTTGATGAGGGCAGTGAACACATCTGAAAGAATGGAGGAGGAGTAAAGCAAGGAAGAAAAGCAGAGAGAGACCAAGAATCCTCAAGGGGAATAATAGGGCTCTGCAAGTACATTGCCAAATCACCAAGACTGACAGCAGAAAAGGTCAAGGCCATTTTAACATTGCAGGAGCCGAAGTCCACTTTGCCTTTGAGAAGTAATGCTGTCTTGATTAACTCAGAATTGTACTAAAGATTTGGTGTTGGGGACAAAAGGGAACCACAGCAGGACTGAGGCCTGCTACCTCATTGTCTGACAGATTCTTGTGTTCTGGGCAGGGGGGAGTCAGGAACCTATTGGGTCTGTCCCCAGGAATGTCAAAATACTCTCTAGGCATCCAAGCCTCTGGGGACTGGCAAGGCCTATTGTGTGTTGAGTTCAAAACCGACATGAGGGACCCACTCATTACTGCCAACAGCTCAATCGCAGGTCCCCCAGTGTGGGTGTTACAGAAACTTCCTGGCCTCTCAGTGTTCAAGACGAACATGCCATATTTATTTGTTTCCGTTTTTCAACAGACTTTGTGTTACTATACCATAATATTTCATGGTTTGTTTTAACCCTGGCCGCTGACATCGAAGCATGCTGGATGAGAGCTGATTTGGGAAGGCATTTTTAGGGTAATTACATTCAGAGTCATTTTTTCCCTTTTATTCATTCGAAAAAAGCTGGCCTTTAGGATTTCTTGTGTAGGCTGCACACACCAAACATATCCTCTCACTGGGAAATTCTGTCCTTCTTGCTGAGAAATTTCAGCATCAAATTATAGTCCTGGAGTATAAGGAGGCGATTCCTGGATAGCATTTGAATAGGCAGGTGTGGGTTCTGGATGGAGCTGAACATGGGGGTGGGGTGAATAGAGAAACAGGGGGCCGAGCAGTTGTGGGAGGAAGGCGGGAGCTGAGAAGAAAGGCGGTTATCACCCACTTCTGTCTCTCATTTCCTCCAGCCCTCTCACATTTGGCAAGTAAGTGTGGAAGTAGAGAGCCTTCTGTGAGGGGAGTCCTTGGCTACGCATTGGCGCCTGCAGAAGGAGACGGGGATGTTCCCCTGAGCTGGGTACCTACTGTGTGCCGGACACTTCCGCACATGCGCTGTGCCTTCTCCCTGAAACTCTGGTCCAATCAGAACCTCAGAACGGGGCTTCATTTAGAAGTAGAATCCTTGCAGTTGTAATCAAGTTAGGGAAGGAGGGCGGGCCCTACAGCCAATAACAGGTGTCTGTGTAAGGGAAGCGCGATTTCGAGGTAGACACCTCCAGAGCCCTGGGAAGATGGGCGCAGAGGTTGGAGTTAATGCAGCTGCAAGCCAAGGAGCCCTGCAGATTTCTGGTAGTCACCAGAAGCTCACAGAAGCTGGAAGAGCCTCTGGAGAAAGCATGCCCTGTAGATGCCTTGATCTCGGACTTCTGACCTCCAGAACTGTGAGAGGATACGTATTTCTTAGCTTGTGGTATTTTGTTACAGCGGCCCTAGGAAACCAGTACATCCTGTGAAAAAGGGCTGAGGACAACCCACGTAGGGGGATCCTCTCAGGCGCCATTTTAGACTGACCGAGAAGCTGAGTCTTCTGCCTCACTGCTGGCACAGGTATTTCGTGAGCACCTGTGATGGGCCAGGTACTTGGAAGGGTTAGAGGTGGCTAAGCGTGACCCTGGCCCCCAGGAAACTCCCTAAATGTGTATATAGAGTCGTGATCACTTCCTCTGAATTGCGGGGCGGGGGAGGGGGCTGTAAATGGAGTTGGATTTTCCTCAGAGGCCCTGTAGCACTAGGCTGTTGGTCCTGGGCTGCTTTCATTGGTTTTATAGGCTTCTTTGAACACTTTTTTGTTTTGTGTTGGTGTATCTTCTTGATTCAAAGAAGATTAACAGGGGAGAGGCCAGTCTGAGGAGATCCAGAAGGAGATGTCTGCCTCCGTCAGCTGTTCTCACTTGAGTCTTTCCTCACGCACAAAAGTTGAAGGGAAGAGAGCTCAATTTTCCTTTGAGGGGGTGTTGGGATCTAGGAAGGTTTCTCAGGCTGGTGACCTTTGATGCGGATTTTGAGGTATTTCTTGAGTGGGAGAAGGGAGGGAGGCAGAGCGTGGAGGCATCCTCGGTGGGGAAGGCATTTCAGGCCAAGGAAGGGGTGTGGAGGGAAGGGTACTCGGCTGGCTGGGCTGGGGCTGTGTGCCTAGTACGGCACAATGGGGGTGTCCATTGTGTGGCTTCGTGGGGAGTGGAGGGAGATGAGGAAGAAGGGGAGGTCGAGGCCATGATGAGCAGTCTTTTTTCCCCTGTTTTTAGCAGCTTCTTTATTAAACTATAATTGACAGAAAACAAACAGCATATATTTCAAATGTGCAGTTTGATAAGTTTCGCTGTATGTCTACACTGTGAAAACATCACCACGGTCAAGATAGTGAGGGAGTCTGTGAAGTCCTACCTTTTCTAATTCCATAGCTGTTTAAGACTGAAGTTTCTTCACGCGCATACGCCTCGGCTATAATAACCTATCTCAGCAAATAGAATGCAGAAGCAAGTGCGAAAGTCCTGTTGTCCTCTATTAAACCAGACACTGAAGAGATTTGCAAAAACACAAACCATTGGTACCCTTGTCTGTGTTTTTGGTTGTTTAAAAATATGGTTGTTTTCAGTAAAATGTGGTTATTTTAAATAAAAATTGGTATTTAGGCAACCACGTAACTATTTATATTAACATGTAGTAATTAGGTTTATAAGGGCTAACTTGAAATGCATTAATACCTGAATATTTCACAAACATTCCGTTTTAACTTTTTTTTCAGTTATTCATTCATTTAAGTCATCTCTACACCCAACATGGAGCTTGAACTCACCATCCCGAGATCAAGAGTCATATCCTCTTCCTACTGAGCCAGCCAGGCGCCCCTCAGTTTTAATTTCTCGTGTGATAGGTATTGACAGAGATAACCCATATAAATAAAAGGGCTTCTCATTTATCGGTTCTTTTAAGAAATTGTCCTCCTCCCCCCGCCGCCACCTCTCAACTGTTTTTAAGAATCTGAGATCACAACATTTGAAGATTGTTGCTATAGAGGTCTTTGAATGCTATGCCAAGGTTCATGGAATTTTTTTTTTTTTAACCTAAGTGGTGGGGACGTATTGAAGAACTTTCCAGCAAAGGAGTGATGGGGCTCTGCCTTGGCTTCAGAAGGAGGCCCCTGGCAGCGTAGAGATGGGGAAAGACCACAAGCGTCCAAGCATGGGAGAAGGAGCACCAGCCCAAGGGGCCTGGCCATGGGGGGTTGGCGGGAAGTGCTCTGCCTTGAGGGGTAATCAGGATAGAAGGTATAGTCCCAGGATGTTGTTCTCAGAGGATGTGGTCGTGAACTGACCCCCCAGAAAAGGGAGGGCCTCAGGCAGTGGTTAAGAGAGAAGCAGCTTCTTATTTCCAGGGATTTTGGCAGCTTTTCCAAACTAGGGGGCTTATTACTTGGGCATGAGTCATGTAGAATCAACAGCCCAGAAGACCAAATAAATATCCAAACATAAATGTGCTTAGTGACCCTGGCTCCATCCTCACAATCTGCATAACACGATTCTCAGAGGCAAGGAGTCTCCCAGTGGCCTTTTAATCTCATGGGTTCCTCATCCTGGTCATCCAGCTCTTCCAAGTAGAGGGGGCGTAGCGCTTGCACTGCTGAGCCCTATCCTGGCCTGGGTCTTGTCACATTATTATTGTGAATGGGCTTCAATCACTCTCCAAATGCTTATTCTTCTTTCCATTAAAGAAATCCCTCTACTTGCCAGTCTCTCTTTAGCTTTAGCTCATGTTCTGCGGGGATGACAACCACTAACACAGCCACCATGAAAACAACATTTTGATCAGTGCTTCTCCTATTCGTTTCCTGCATTTATTACTGTATTTAATGCTCATAAAACCTATGAGGGAGGTATTCTTTTCATTCCATTCATATGAGGAAGAACCCAAGGCTCAGAGTGGTACCACCACTTACCCAAGGTCCCGTGGCTTGAAAGTGGCCACGCCTGGCATTGAACCCTGGCGGACCAATGCCAAGTCCCCTTTCTTAGCCACTGCACTATACCTGCAAACCACAAGTCACTTCTTCCCCCAAACAGTTAAGAGTTAGAGAGGTCTACTATTTAATGGCGGGTTTGGAGGAACCATGTACTTAATTGAAGTTTTCTTGGAGAGAGTACTTTGTCACTCTCTAGAAGTTTGCACCTTGTCTGTTTTTATTGTGTACAGTTCCATTTGTGAGGTTTGTATGTGGTTGCGGTTTTATCTTTCCCTTTCTGCAAGCTGTCATTTTTATCTAGAGAACCTATAGCTGATTATCTGTGCCATTTTCTCACATGACAACTAAAATATTGATAATAAACATCTCTGTCATTGTGTGAAGCTTAGGAAAAAATGTGGTGAAACACATTTATCATAACTCCATTTGGGGTACTATCTGTCTTCTGTTTAGATGACAGATGCCCTTGTGAAGAATGGGTGTTTACAGCACCGATGTAGATTTCATGGAAGGAATGTGGTGGTCTCGCTTAGCCTGTGGGCTCCTTGGCAGAGCTTGTATCTTGAGTGCTTGAGCCCTGCAATGTCTTCCTTCAGAATCCATGTGTCAGTCCCGGGGTGCACTAGACCCATGACCTTACATTCACAGAAGTGAATATGGCTTGAGGTACGTCATCAGGCTCATGCTTTCAGCAGCCGGTGAACAAGTCTTGACTGAGTACCTACTATGTGCCAGTTAGCGCCGGAGTACTGAATCAGATAGACAGGGTCTCCATCTTCATGGTGTATTAGGGGAGACAGAACATGGGAGGGCTAAACAGAAATATGTTCATAAGAGAAGTGGAAAAAGGCTGCAGAGAACTTGAATAAGACTGGGGGGGCACCCTAGTCTAGGGATTCGGAGAGGGCTTCCCCAAGAAAGTGACTTTTTAGCTGGAATGGAAAAGCTGTGGTGGGTTTGGTCTCTGATGAGAAGGGAGAAGAGCTTTGCCGGTGGAGGGATCCACAGATGAGAGGGTCCATCGGTGCAGGAAACAGGAGGATGCTAGAGAACTTCCAAGTCCAGCAGGGCTAGAGCAGGAGAGTGAAGGGAGGGCGGCCGCCATGATGCTGGCTTTGCGCCTTTTTCTATGGCAGTGGGAAGTCGTTAAAGGGGTTTAGGCCTGGGGTAACGATCCGATGTGCATTTACATTTTGTAAAGGTCACTGCGGTTACTATTCATCCCACAAATGTATTCATCCCACAAATAATGAACGAGCATTTACTATGCCCCAATGTTTGTCCTGGGTGCTGGGCGTAAGTCAGGGAATAAAACAGACTGAAAGAGTCCCTGTCCTCATGGGACTTAGGTGCGCGCGTGTGTGTGCATGGGTGGTGGGGGAGAGAGAGTAAGGAAGGCAACAGGTACCTGTAGAAAAGCAGCAGGGGTCCCGGAGGGTGCCCTGGGGGGAAAGGGTTCCTGTTTATGTAGAGCCCTGACGGCAAAGGCCTGAAGGAAGTGAGAGAAGGAAGCATGAGGGAAAAGAGTGTACCAGGCAGACGAGAGCAAGGTAGAGAGGCCCTCAGGAGGAAAGATAATGAGGACGTTCGAAGCCCAGGGATAAGTTCAAGACCATTGGAATGGAATGATCAAGGGAGAATGGTGGTAGCTAAAATCCCCGAGATCCTAGGGACCCAGGTCCCGGAAAGTCTTGTTGGCTGGGGTAAGGATTTCAGCATTCCCGCTCGGGGAGAGAGGAGCCACGGAGGACTGATGTCAGCTGCGTGATGGTTGGACAAGGTCCGTCTGGTTGCCGCCCACACCTTGCATCCCCTGGCTGCCGTTTTGTGGACAGAAGGAGATGACAACTCGGTGAAGGGCTTTGTGTGTAGGAGGCGAGGTCAGAGTGACTTTGTCCAGAATGGGTTTGTAGAAGGGGAGGGAGAGAGAAGCCGGGAGACCTGTGAGTAGGCTGCTGCATGAGCGGAGGCCCTGGGGATGGAGTGGTGCGGGCAGGTCTGAGAGAGAGTTAGCGCACACAGATGACCCACAGGACTCGCTGATGGGCGGAATGGGGGAGCAAGGGTAAGACTCCCAGGTTTCTGATGGGAGAAACTGGGCGATGGCATTTGAGGGAAGCATTAGAGCAGTAAGGACGGTGTGTGACTGATTCCACTTTGAACTGGGGTGAAGCTGGACATACCTGTGAAACCCGAAAAGGGAGAATAAGATAGCTCATTGGATGGACAAGCCTGGATTTCAGACACCTGGCGCCTGCTGGAAATGTAGATTTGGAAGTTGACAGTGAAGCCGTGAGACCAAGCCAAGCATCATGTGTGCGCAAGAGTAGAGCATGTGGAGAAAAGGGCGTGGCCCAAGTCGAGGAACACCCTTTCAAAGTTGGGAAGAGTAAAATCGGCAAGACAAATAGAAATGGAATATCCAAGGGAGAGGAAGGAAAATCAGAATGATGTGCTTCACGGAAGCCTAGTGTTCCGAGAAGAGCAGTTGCCTTACTCCGTTCTTTAGAGCCTTTGTACACACCGTTGTTAGTCCCCGGGCTTTCCTTCTCACCCCGCTCTGCCTATTTCTCCCACATTGTGCCTCCTTTTACCTTTTGTGCCTAGCAGCTAATATAGTGCCCGACATGTAGTTCTACTTCAGTGCTTGTTGAGAAAAATGGATTAATGAACCTGTAATGGACCCACAATGATGACAGGTGGCAGGTCTTCTACATTTAAATTATCTTTTTCTTTAAGGCACATTGAAATAATTTTAAGACAAGCAGAACAAACACTTTCTCCCCCTTTCAGTCACCATTGTACAATTCTGGAAGCCTGACCATTCTTAGTACCTTTAATTGGCTGCCCTCCTTTGGGTAGTCTACTTTTCAACACTGTAAGGAGTTTGACACTTTGTGTAGTAGTAGTAGCTCATTTACAAAATATGGTAACATTCTGTTATATTTTGAGTGATCTGACCATTCTCAAGTGTTTCTGTATACAAGCGACGGTACATAGCTCATGCCTATTTCTGTGGCTTCCCGGGTGTTTCTTACAGTTCTTTGTAGACAGTGAGGTGCTCAGTAAATCTTTGCCTGACTCACAGGGTAGGACGGTGACCTGTCCTATTAGCGACACCTAATAGGTGACCCTATTAATGACAAAAGTGACTTCATATGAACAAGCTCGAGGGTTGGAGTCAGAAGACCTGGGTCAGAGCCCACACTCTGCTTCATACCAACTGTGATCTGGGCAAGTTGTTTGACACCCTTGAACCTCAGTTTCCTCTAATCAGAAGCGACGGACTCACGCCTCATCCAGGAGGTTGTCAGGAGGATCAGATGAGGTCGTGCCGGCAAAAAATGTTTCGTAACCTGGAACATGGTCCCCGCATGGAAGGGGTGCCCATTACTGAAGCCCCAGCCAGAGCATCCTGAGGCTTGGGGAGACAGGACCCTTATCTGACTTGGGCCCTGGTTTCCCCCACAGGGGAGTGTCTAAGATGTCACAGTATGGAATTTTGGTCGCCGCTTCAATCCCCCCGTGCACTTAGGTCTGATGGGGGGAGCTGTTCTTGCAGAAAAGGCTGATGGGCTATGGGACACAGACCTTCTCCTTGGGCCCAGTGTGGACGCACCTTGACCGCATTATTTTTGTCTTTAGTGCAGAAATGGCCCCTGGGTTGTCGGGGACGGGGGGAGGGACAGATTGGCTAGATCCTGCTTCTTCAGCTGGCTTTCCCTGCTTCCACGCTAGCTGCTCTAAGGCAGTGAGTGAGGTGGGAAGTGACTTGGGTTTTGTAGTCGAGTAGAACTGGGTGTGAATCCCAGTTTCATGACTTCATGACTTCATGACCTCATGACTTATTGGGTGTTTGGGCTTGAGAAAGCTACTCTAAGCCTGTTTGCTCCTCTGCAACGTGGAGCTAATGCGACTCCCTACCTCACGGAGCTCTTATGAGGGATAAAAGAAGTGATGCACGTAATGTGCTTGCCACAGTGCCTGGTGTACCCAGTGAGTGCTTAATAAACAGTGGTTGTCATTGTTACGGTTGGTGATGTCGATTTCAGTGGGTCCTTTCAACTTTGCATCGGGAAAGGACAGTCCCTAGAGTCAGTCTTGGGAGAGGAGAATAAGGGAACATCTGCTGGTGAACCCTTACTCCTCACTCTATGACACAGTCGTTCTTCAAGGACGGTGACTAGAACTTGTTCATCTCTGTATTCCTAGTGCCCAGGGTAGTACGCTGGCCAGGTCAGGCCCTGAATAAAGGACAGAGAACTTGAACTTGAACTGGATACATAAAGGTTGTTTCACAGTGATTTGAAAGCTTTTCCCTGAACATCCATGACACCCAGCTTATTAGATGAGTCAGTGCGTGGGCTCAAAGTCAGCTCCATCATTGGGTATGAGGGTCAACACAATCAGAACGTTTTTGTGAGGAAGCTGGCAAAGGTGAACAAATGTTCCCAAAGTAGGGCCTCAGGACCCGGGTGCTTCGGTTATTTCCAGCTCCCCATCCCTGGACCAGATCCCAAGTGGACCCCTTTGGTGGGCTTGTGTCTGCTTAGCCGGCAGGCACAGCTGTGCATTCGGCATGTGCCCGACTTCCATGTGGCGGTGCGGGGTGTAACTTAGCCATTGCCCTGCTAAGTGGCAGCCTCAGGAGGGTGGCTGCAAACCAGAGGAGAACCCAGCAACTTCCACATCAGGCACTACATGAATGCCTCTTGAGAACTATTGGAAGTTTCTTTGGCACGTGTCCTGCAAGTTGAGTAGCTTCTGTGGGTGTGCGTGTTTGTCTAGCCAGGCGGTTTCTGCTGCCCTATTCCACTTGTGAGCTGCTTGTGTAGTCCCCGCTGGGTAGGCCGTTGTGGGAAAGTGCAGAAGGCATGAGGTCCGGATCAGGCAGCCAGAAGTTCAAATCCTAGCCTTGCCATTTTACTGGACATGTTGTTTAACCTCTCAGCCAGTTTCTTGTCAACAGAACAGTAACACAGACGCTGTGGAGTGATTGTGAAAAGTCACGGGCTTACCAAGGTAAATTGACTACTTAAATGTCTGGCATTTATTCATTCTTCCTACACTTACCGATGCCTCCTGTGGGCCAGACTCAGCGTGAAGTGTTGGAGATTCTGCTGAGAGGAGTGAGCATAGCAGGCCTGATGGCTGTCCTTCAGGACCCTGCTTCCAAGGTGGGTCCTTGGCTGGTGCCTGGGAATTTGGATATCAGGAGGGTTCCCACCAGTCCCTAAATGATAAGAAGGCTCACTGTGCCTAAACTGCACAAACAATCTGGTTTATGCTGAATTTGGGGAGTCTGAAATTTTAATAGGTGCTTGGGAGAGTGTCTACATCACCAACCCCAAAGAAAAACTTTGGAAATTTAGATGGGTGAACTTCCCTGGTAGACCACATTTCCATTTGACTAGCCACAGCTTGTGGCTGCAGGAATTAAAGATGTTTAGTGTGACTTCTCTGGCAGCGGCCTCTTGGAAGCTTGTGTCTGGTTTCGTCCCTGGACTTAACCCCATGTGCTTTTTCACCCTTTGCCGATTTTGCTTTGTATCCTTTTGTTGCCGTAAATGACAGCCCTGAGGACAACGATGTGTGGAGTCCCGTGAATGCTTCTAGTGGATCGTTGAAACTGGGGGCAGTCTTGGGGACCTCTGGCACATGGCTATAGATGTAAATGTAAGGCCTATTCTTTGCCCTCAGAAAACCCACATCTTTAGATAGAAACAACATCATGTAAGTATTTAATTACAATGTAGTGAGTGAGGTTAGTGCAGGGGACTCTGGGAGCCCTGAGAAGGGACATTGACTGTGGCCCCAGGGCGCTGGACAGCTTTGTGGAAGAGCTAACAATTTGACTTGAATCTTGAAGGGCAATTAGAAGTTAGTTATGTGAAGCAGGAGGAAAAGGCATTATACACCTGTAAAGTCTAACATGCTCTTCTCCATCATTTTAGATTTGATTCGCTTCTTTTTGTAATGGTATTTAATGGTTCTAGGCTCACTCATTCAACAAACCTGGGCTGACGACTGTCTTAGACCACTGCATGTTAGGGCTCCAAGAGTGAACAAGAATGGCCTCTGCTTTCAAGGCAGGTCTCTGGTAGTTTATGGGTTGAAATGGTGGGTTTTGAGGAAATCATGATGCAAGGTGATACACACAATGATGAGAACGCCCAAACTAGCCTGGGTGTAGGGAGTCAGGTAAAGCAGTCTGTCAGAGGCAGTGTCAAGATGGAAGGAGCGGTAAGGTTCAACTGAGACAAGAGAAAGGCATTCCAGGAAGAGGAAGCAGCATATGCAAAGTCCCAGTGGCAAGACAGACCATGATGTCTTCTGAGAAGAGTAAGTAGTTCAGTGTAATCTGGAGAAGGGCAGGTGAAGGGGTGGAGGCAGGAGCTGTATTTGACAGGTAGTAAGGTCAAATGTGAAGAAACAGGTAAAAAAGATGAAGTGAGCCGTATTGAGGAATGAGAGAGAAACTGGAGCAGGACTTATGGAAGAGTCGTTGGCCAAGGTGAAGACATAAGTAAAGTTGGACAGTATGAATACGTCATAGCACCATTCCATATGGTTCCATGATGTATGTTCTGCCCTGTGGATCTGGAGTTGGGGGTTTGCCAGGTGGGAGAAATGGAAAGAAAGGAAGCACAGAAGTTAAGGATGTTGCCAAAAGAGTGAAGCCAGGGATGCCAGTATCTAAGGTGGAAGCAAGAGTGGCCTAAGAGACATCATGGAGCCTTCGTTTCCGACTTCTCTACTCTCTAAGGGCTGAAGTATGAGTCACAGGTTGAGAAAACTGGTGACCAGAAAAATGGACTCTTTGAACTGAAGCTTTCAGAGTTGAACTGTTCCAGGTAAGGACAATTCCAGAGGTCAACCTGGATAGATGGAAGCGACCTCTGGAGATGAGGAGAGCAAGGAACCGAGAGGCCAGTGGTCAGACCTGTTACCCACAGGGACACCGAAGTCGTTTGGAGGGCAGGTGGCACTTACAGTGGAGTGGGAGCCCGGGAGCCCCCAGCAAATGTGAGGGAGTGCTCGCGAGGTCGGGGGCGACAGTGATAGACATAAGTAAGTCCAACCTTACTTATGTCTATATCTACATGGTTGTGAACCTCCAAGGAGAAGGGACATGTTTCTTAGAGTATGAGGTTCTCTTCTTCCTTGCTCTCTAAAGCTCTGCTTGACCTGGGACAGTCTCTGCTTTGGGTCCCAAGAGATGGACACCCTTGGGAGTCTGTAGAACAGTCACTACCTGCCCCTGTAGCTTCTTTGTTTGTTTTGCCCCAGCTTCCTGGTGAGAATCAATTTTTCTTAGGATTCTGCTAGAACTATCCCCTGCTTAATGTCACTGGGCCCCCTGCTGGGACATTTGTGCTCCCTTGGGAAACTTTGGAAAACTGATTTTGTTATTCAGCAGTACTGTTTCTCAAAGTGTATTCCACGAAAACATTAGTGTTTCAGCATGGTTAGCAATGACAGGTTCCATGGCCAAATATTGGGGGACCTGTATCCCTTTTTAAAAAAAAAATTCATAATCTCCTTTAGTACATAAAAACCCTAAGAAATTTTGCAGTAAGGAAACCTTAGTGTAAACTAGCATCTCCCAGTGTATTTGACACTGAAGACTTCCCCTGCCCCCCCCCCATTAATAGCCTTTGGATATACATTGGAAAGTACTGGTCAGCTGTCAGAAAAGAATCATGTGGATTCCCTCCCCCCACCATCAATGGCTATTTATCTAGAAGAGGAATATATTGAAACACTGCTGTAATTTGATACTACTAAAATGAGATTTCACCGTGTTCCCAAGTTTAAATACCATGACTTACTGCATTTAGTTAGAATTAACACATTAAAATATTTTGTTTAGACTAACTGTCATTCTTATGTTAAGTGGCAACATTAGGAAATTAACTAACAGCATTTCATTTTCCTTTGGAAGAGCTCCCATAACTAAGATTAGAATCTGAAGAAGAAAATGCACATTTTTCAGGGTCCTCTTGCTCTTAGTTTAATTAAAAATGACAGCATAAATTTCAAACTAATCACATTTATTCTTAAGGTAGTGATAAGATTTCTTTGCAAATTCATGTGAATCATTCATAAAAATTAATGATATGCTTAGATTTAGATAGATATTTTGAAAATATAAAAAGACAAAAATACTAAAAAACACGTTATGAAGCCATAATGAAATGAGAAATAAATAAGGGAAATTAACAGCATACTCTCTTAAATAACATCTTCTGAGAGAAGTGCAGAACCCAATAACCCAGACTTTTTGCTAAGCAAAACAAACATAAATATGAACAAATCAAAATACTGTGGAATGTTGCCACAGTGGTGTTTAGAGGGAGATCCATCATTCTGGGTGTTTACGTTGCTAAGAAAGGAAAGGCAAAGCATAATGAATTAAGTTTGCATCTAGATGTTTTTGAATAGGAGTAATTTCGGAAGCCAGAAAGAGTAGTCAGAAGTAATAAACCTAAAAGTAGAAATAAACTGGAGAAAAAGCTGATAAACCCTATAGCTGGTTTTTTGAAAAAAATGAACAGTGGTTTCATCACAAATTCATTAAAAGAGAAATCACAAATTCATTAAATTAGAAATGAGGCAGGAGATTTGACAACAAATGTAAAAGATTTAGGAATCTGCAGATAAACAGTACTCTTTACTGTATGCTCATATATCAGATAAATCAGACTGGGGATGAATGATGACTCACAAAATTACAAAATATAAAAGCTCATGCGAGATTAACCAGAAAACATGACCAGACCAATTACAGAGAAAGAAACAAGAAGTTATTAAAGTCTTAGAGTGAAGCTCACACAAACCATGGGTATTTGGGTCAAATACATGAATAGGAAAATCCCAAGTTTTGAAAGCCATGGTACATTTTGACTGCCTAATAAGGACTAGATCATTTTACAAACACACATCTGTAGGTTCTGATCCATACAGTGATTACATATGGGGGCTATTAGTAACACCAGTTTACAGCTCATATACAAGACTTTGAAAAGTGAGATGACTTGCCTGAGACATACAGCATGTAAGTGGTAGAGCTAGGAGCTGAACTGAGATCTATCTGGCTAAAAAGCTTATGATGTTTCCCTATACTGTATGTACTCTCTATGAATATGAAAAAAATTCTGTGTCCTCTAAATTGCAATTAAAGTCAAATTGATGCTGGTTTACTCAATTCCCTATTCACTTAAAAAAAAGATTTTATTTATTAATCTATTTGACAGAAACAGATCACAAGTAGATAGGCAGGCAGAGAGAGAGAGAGAGAAAGAGAGAAGCAGGCTCCCCACTGAGCAGACAGCCTGATGCAGGACTCGATCCTAGGACCCCAAGATCATGACCTGAGCGGAAGGCAGCAGCCCAACCCACTGAGCCACCCAGGTGTCCCCCAATTTACTTTTTAAGGAAATATGACTTCAATCCCCAAATTGGTTAAAAAAGAAAATTATAGGCCAACTTTACTTATAGGTATTCATTATTTATTAACAATTATAAACAAATAATTCCACTTAAAAATTTATCTCTGATCAAGTGATATTTAATCTAGAGGCACAGGAGAAGCTGATAAAATTATTATGACAGTTCATATTAATATGAAAAAACTGTGAACGTATTATCTCGATAGATGTTGAAAAAGCGCTTAATTAATGGAACAACTCTTCTTGGACAGTGTATTTAGCAACCCAACCCCCAAAAGAGTCTGATTTTCATATATTTATAAAATCTAATACTACCTTTCATAAAGAAGAGAGTTCCATATAAACAGAAAAAATTACAACTGATGAAGTTAGTACTCTTTCGTTTTTTACTAGAAATTTCATTTTGTACTAGAAATATAAGCCATAGTCATTGGTAAGGAAAAAGAAATTAGATGAACACTATTAGCAAAGAAAGCCCTACTTTTCTTCAATAGGCCCAGCACTTCTTGTAAGCAAGACACTGTGATAGATACTGGGGGGGGGGGGGCAACACCCCAGAAACTGCACTTCTAGAACATACAGGCTCATCATATACTAGTTGGTACTCATGAGGTTAGCAAATGTCTTGCAGTTCAAGGCAAATTAACACAAATAATCATGTTTCTGGTTACAAAGAAGTGAAAAATATAATGAAGAAGAGAATTCATTTACAATGGAGACAAAATATGTTAAATACTTGGACATTAATGGAATTTGGGACATGAGATTTATTTAATAAAATTATGTAATCCCAAAGGGAGGAATAGAAGTCACTAAATAAATGAATGGAGAGTTACCTTGCTCCAGTTGGAAAGACAAAGCTCTAGAAAGATCACTGTATTCTCTGAATTAATGTTCATGTGTGGACATGCCCATTAAAGACCTGGTGGGATACTTCAGGAGATGTGACAACTTGCTAGCAAAATTCATCTAGAAACATAAGCATGAAGAGCTACTAAACAGTTATTTGAAATTACGATGTATTTGTTTGATCTTGAGTTAGTCTGTCCTTCCATATTCATCCGGTTCCCAGCACTGCGCCTGACTCAAGGTCCTCCCTAACAATCAGTTGAAGGAAGAGAGGGAGGGATCCTTATTGCCTATGGGCTTTGAAAATGAGGAAGGGCATGACTAGTGGCTTTCTCCAGGCTGTCAGAGGGCAGATGAGATGGCACATTAGTGACTTGGCCTCATCTTTAAGCAAGCAGACAGGAGTGGTCCTAATAAGAAAAGAGAAGGAGCGTTTGAAGAGAGAAGGGGTCAGACCCAAAGCAGACTGGTTTTCTGACATCTGTCTCTGGTGTGAAATCATCTTTCTCAAAAGCCCCTAACAAACACGGTCTATACTTTGGCCATAGTTTGCTTGTTCCGTGAAGAGCCCAAAGCAGGCCATGTTAATTCTCAGGCCGGCATGCTTCCTCCTCCACAGCTTCTCTGGGGTGGGATTTAGGCCGCCCTCTCTTTTTTCTCCATCACATCATTTATGAGGCTGGGCTGGTTCTCAGAATCTCCAGAGCCTTAAAAGAGTTAGCTATCTCTGACCTTGGTGATTGAGATTCTGTAGGTCTGCGAGTATAAGATGTATATGATGAATGTATTGCCTTATATGTTCTACTATGTTGTATATGTGTGTGTGTGTGCATATACATGTATATATAGAACCAGGTTTGGGAAGACTGGTTCCACAGCACTGGATAGAGCATCTTCACGGGGGAGGCACATTGATCCAAGGATGGGATTAAATTAGGTACAATGTTCACAGTGATTATATGGTGTTGCTGTGCCCACACGGATGATCCAAGTTCTGGAATGTACCTCAGGGGCTAGTCAGCACTTCCAGTGGGATGGTCTAACCAGCATTTTCCTTACTCTAACAGTTACAGAGCATTTGCTAATTTCTACTAGCATGTTAGCCTAGGTGGTCCCACCGCACCTCCCACTGACCGACTAGCACAATGTCTCACACTTAGTAGGCACTCAGTGACTTAATGAGTGAAAGTAATATTTTTTTAAAGATTTTATTTATTTGACAGATAGAGATCACAAGTAGGCAGACAGGCAGGCAGAGAGAGAGGAAGGGAAGCAGGCTCCCTGCTGAGCAGAGAGCCCGATGCGGGACTCGATCCCAGGACCCCGGGATCATGACCTGAGCCAGAGGCAGAGGCTTTAACCCACTGAGCCACCCAGGCACCCTGAAAGTAATATTTTTTTATTAATTCGCACGATGACCCTTTAGGATGGATATTCTTCTTCTCTTTTCATAAATGAAAGTGCAAAAAAAGGCTGATGTGTTCATGGTCACATCGTTTGTGAGCAGTAGAGCTGCAGTTCTGCCTCATGTCTTTGCCATTGCAAAGCCCAGCCCCTTCCAAGTAACGCCACACAGCAGAAGGAGCCTTCCCCGGCCACAGACTAGGCAGCAGCCAGGCCAGGAAGGACATGGAGGCGGATGACGCGGGCCCCAGACACGATACAGCCCAAGCGCTGGGGAGAAAAACGAGCAGCAAGGCCTTGGAGAAAATTTACAGTATGGTACGGGGAGATACCGCTGTGGGCTTGGTGACTGGAAGTTGGGGCGGCGTATGGTGACTGGGAGTTCTAGTCAGGACTGAGAATGTGCACTCCAGGCCCTCAGAGATGGGGAAAGAATACGACAGGAGCCCAGACCTGGAGGAACTGGGCACGCTGCTGGCCTTGGATGCAGGGGAGCAAGACAAGAAACACGTGACTGGATCTGGGGGATGAGGCAGGGTCTCCTTCTGAGGAGCAAGACGTAAGCCCTGCAGTGAGAAGTCCTAAGGGTGGTGCTGGAGCGGAGGCTGAGCTGGGTGTTCTGGCTGAGGAGAGGCGGGGAACCAGGTGAAGGCAGGGTAGTGCCTGTGAGTCCAGGCTAAGGGACTGTTCAGAGGTGGAGAGAGAAGTGGCCTCGGGCCAGAGGGCCAAGAAGCACCTTCAGTGCAGGGAGTGCTCCTAAGGTGACCTCTAGTCCCACACCAAAGTGAAAAGTAATGGCAGGTGTCGCAAATGGTGGGACACGGTTTTGACTCCTTCTGATGTACGGGGGCGGGGGTTCTGTGGGGAAATGACTAAGGTACAAGCTTAATGCTGGCCCTGGGGAAGGTGGCTACTGTTGGCTTATTTGCCCTTGAAAAGTGGTCCTGTATCCTCAAGTTACTAGCTTTCGCTTGAGCATAGCTTCCTAAGGATGTGCTGAAGAAATGAGTTAAGGTGTGTTGGACACGGTGTTCTCCTCAGTCCTCATAAAGGCCAGGGGTGTGGGCTTCGGTTGCCTCGGCTGTTTGCCCCAGCACGCCATGGAAGGCTGGCATTCTGTGTAGATGCCACAGCACAAAATGTTGGGGAAACATCACTGGAGCCCCATTCCTTCTTGGGCTCTTCTTCAGCTCTGACAGTCGTGTCCACTTCCATCTGTGCCGCGCCAGAGTGCTGCCATTCACACTTGATCGTGCCCAGACCCTTGAGCGACAACACTCTTCCTCCGGTGCGGCCAGCGTGCTCCACCACATCTGCATCTCAAGAGAGGAAGGCTGCATTCCAGATCTCTCCAGAGCTGGGTATGGTTTGAAAAAACACCCCAGATGACTCTGACATGTCTTCCCGGGAGAGGGGCCATGTTCTACCATTTGAGAATTACTGCTTCCCAGTATGAAGAGCATTTTCACTCCTACAGTCCCCTCAGTTCCTCTGATCTGGTAGCATTACTGTCTCCAAATCATAGATAAGGAAGCTGAGGCTTGAGCTTCCCAGTGGTCTCAGTTAGAAAGTAGGGGAGCCAGTCGTAACACCCGGGTCTTCTGACTCCAAGTCCAGTGCTTTTTCTTTCTGCGGCACTGTTCCCTATCCTTGATATTAAGAGAAGAAAATGTCAAGGTCAAATATGAGGCCCGCAGACTTACTAGCATAACTCTGGGAGGTAATACTCAAGACATAGTGGCTGTGGCACAACTGGTGGATGATTGGCCAAGGCAAGGTGTGGTGAGCTGGAGTGAAGGAGGTAAGCCCTTGGAGAGGGAAGAGAACCCCACAGTCTGCGATGTGGCTGAGCCAACAGACCTCTAGGCGAGATGTGCTCAGGGCTGCAAAGAGCTTCTAGGGACGGTAGGCCTGTGGACAAACCTTCTCTGCAAGCCAGGGGCAGCTGGGACTCTTGCTGATGTCTCTTCAGCTACCCTTGGTTGTTGGAGAGTAGCTTCAGATGGTTATTGTTGCCACTGATGGGCCATGACCTTGACTTCAACAAGTGCCATGCAATTGTTGACTAGTAGGTGGTGGAGGGTGATATGACATTACAGATACAACACAGCCAAGTCCGTTCATCCCACCAGGATTTACCTAGTACCATTTCTGGGTCGAGCCCTGTGTGCTGAGTGTTCAAGGTCCACACAGGAATGAGCCACAGTCCCCACCCTTAAGGAGGTCACCATCTTGGATAATTCCAACCCAGTACGATTAGTGCTTCACAGGGGCATGAACTGGGTGCAGAATGGGGGTGGGCTACATTTAAGATGAAGGCTCAGATTTCCTTGTAGGGATGGCGGGGTGGGAGGTCTAGAAAAGTTTCCTGGAGAAGAGGACTCTTGAGCTGAATTTTAAAAGATGAATAGGATTTATTGAAGTAAGAGAAAGGGGAGGGCGTTCTAGGGCAGGGATCTGTACACTTTTTCTGTAAGGGGCCAGAGAGTAAATATTGTAGGCTTTTTGGGCCATAAAGAGTCTGTCCCAACTATTCAACTCTGCCTTGTAGTGCAAAAACTGCCACAGATGGTAGGTAAGCGAATGAACTTGGGCTGTGTTCCAGCCATATAAGGTATAGGTGCGCTCAGTGTCGCCAGCTGACATGTGAGCAAATGGAGGCTCAAAGGGGTGCAGCGACTTGCTCAAGGCCAGCCGGTCGCTTGGGTGTTGAGCACCTCCCCTGAGCAGATGAGAGATCCCAGGCTGTAGCAGCAGGGGCCAGAGGGACATAAAAGATTAGCAGGTGGGTGAGTTGGAAGAGGCGGACATGGACGGGGCCACAGCAGCCAGGACTGGTCCTTGCACTTGGACCTGCTGTTATTCTCTACCCTTGTCCTTTCCATCTACTGGACTTCCCCTTTCCAAGGCTGTGGCTCTGCCCATCAAGCCCACAGCTTCATTCAGCCTCCTTCCCTGAATGTAGGACCTTGTGCCGAGTGAATGCCCAGCTCCCTTTTGCTCCATGGATTTACTTAGGATTCTTTTTTTTTTTTTTTAAAGATTTTATTTATTTATTTGACAGACAGAGATCACAAGTAGACAGAGAGGCAGGCAGAGAGAGAGGAGGAAGCAGGCTCCCCGCCGAGCAGAGAGCCTGACATGGGACTCCATCCCAGGACCCCCGGATTCAGGGAGGGGCTATGGGTCCTTTGAAGTGCTGTTTGTAATGTAACTGGAACCAAACTCTTTTGCTCTTTCCATTTGTTTCAATTGATGCAAGCTTACTGCTCAAAAAACTAAGACATTCAGCTCTGTGGAACTACATCATAAACGTAGGATCTCTTCCAGATTACATTGGAGTTTCCCCAAAGGGAAAAAATAGTTTTCATTCTTAACTAATTATTTTTTAAATGAATGGCAGGTTGAACACGACAAAATCCATAATTTTGCAAGCTGAAAATAGAACCGAACATCGTTTTCTTGCCAAAAAAAATTTACTGGTGTTAGTGACAACAGTTTTTTTTTTTTTCTGGATCAGATTGAAGACATTTATGAAATAATCAGTCTTAAATATGAATATTCCCATAGGGAGGCTGTTTCTAAGGAGACTTAAAAATACCCCTGAAGTCAGATGTGTGGCAGTTTCTATTTCTGTGACTTCCCCCACCTCGCTCCCATCATGGATTTCAATTGGTTGGATCCTTGTGCCATGTCATGACCATTTTACCTTCATGATTTTGGAAAAAAAAAAAACAAACAAAACTAAAAGGATCCGCCCACCCCCGCCCCGTCTCATGGATAGAAGCGTGAAACAGATTATGTGGCTTTGGTCATTGAACTCCTGTTTTAGAGCCTGAAGACGGTTCCCTGTCCATGCAGCGGGAGAGGGACTCAACAGTAGCACCCTCTCCCCAGGCTGCCCGTGTTATCCTCAACTCTGCCCGTCCTCTGCCCCTAGCCCCTGTTCACCCCATGTACCATTTGTCTTGTCCTACTTGAACGTGGCAATGACAGCAAAACAGTAAGTGTTTAATGAGCAGCAAGTCTGGGCCAGACACCATACAGACGTAGACGTCTGTGCTTTTGGTCGGGCCTCAGAAAAACCTTGTGAGAGTCCTGCTGTCCTTCCCACTTTCCAGATGAGCAAACTGAGACCCCAAGAGGGGGGGGGGGGAACTGGCCAAGGGGAATGGAAGCCGCAGGGTTCTGATTGGACTCCAGAAATTTTGGCAGCCTTGGGGCAGTAATGTTTTCATTTCGGCGGCCAGCCCACTTGTGGCAGGATGTGTCTGTGCTTCGTTAGAGGCTGTGCACTGCAAGGCACATATGATCTAGACCTCTCGAGTGGCGTGTGAGGGTGGACAGTCTCAAAGTCAAGGCCTGTGTGGGTACTGGAGGCACTGAGTGATGTTTATCCTGGGAAAGAGGAAACTCAGAGGAAAATAATAGCTTCGTTCCCATCTGATGGGAGCCTTGCTGCCCCAGGGCCCGCTGCAGTGATTAAAAGTAGCCCATCTTAAGCCTGCTTCCCTAGTGTCACCTGTTCCTTCCCCAGGAAAGCACAGCAGGGGGTCTTGCTCACATTTTCTTCTCATTGTCTCTGCCTCCTGGCTGGCCCCAGGGCTTCCCCGCGCGGCCCTGCTGGCATGTTTCTAAGGCAGTGTGAGTCCTAGACTAAACTTCTGCCTTCGTGACAGTCGCTTCTGTGCCTGCGTGTCGTACCCGCTTGCTTGAAACAGATCCCGGGGAGCGTCAGAGCCGGCCTAGAGCGGAAACTGCCTTGCTTACGAGCACACAGGTAGTGCCAGGGGTCATTTCTGGAATCCAGATCTCCCCAAATACGGACATTTCACCAACAGTGCAGAGCTGTTGGTCTCAAGAAAAGACCCTGAAACATTTAAAATCCCGTCCAGTCTTTTGCTGGAGGATAAGCATTGGCAACTCCTTCTGTGACAGGCCGTATGGATGAGGAATAGAAGGAAATGTACTAGGTTACAGTGATGTCAGAATTGTACCATCGGAAGCCCTTAGGGAAAATCAAAACAACAATAAATGATTATACGCGCGTCCCCATACCACTCGCTCCGGTGAGATGGCATTACTGCCTGCGGAGTGCCACCCGGAATTACTAGTGAGTAAGGTTATAATCGTACGTTTGTGGTTTAAAAATGAATAATACGCTTGCCATTTTTCCTGCCTCCTCTGCCTTCATTAGTCATCTGTACTTCAGTAGTGAACCTGGCTGTCAGCTTGGGCCTGACTTCAATCTGGGGCTGGGGACGCAAGGGGCTTTGGGCCTCCCGCTGTCTCGCAGACCGCTAGGGCCTGGAGGCCTGGGAGGCCTGGGAGGCCTGGGCTCTGCAGCTGCCCTTGGGGCATATTCAGAGGTAACTGAGGTCAGGGCTGCAGTAGATCTCCTGGTAGGGAACCTCCTAGAGCCACAGTAGCTCGAAAACCATAAACACTCTTTCTTTGGCTAGAACCTGCTGTGTTTGGGGATGGTTTAATAGGAGATAGAGCTGGGGAGACCCAGGAGAACTCATTAGGGCTCATTAGGATTAGGGCTACAGTGTGGTGCCAAACAGCATGGACTCTGGAGCCAGAGGGCTTTGATTCCGATCCGAGATCCTCTTCATACCGGCTGTGTGACCTCAGGTGAGTTACTTAACATCACTGAACCTCAGTGTCCTGATCTATAAACATAGTGATGATAGTCCCTGCCTCATAGGGCTGCTATGTAGATTAGATGAGTTAGTATACAAGAGGTAAATACAGCCATCAGGGAAGCCATCTGGGACCTAGACTGCCTCAGTTCAGATCCTCACTTGACCACTTAACTAGTTGTGGGACCTTGGTAAGCATCTTCACTTCTCTGTGCTCTACTTGCCTCATCTGTCAATCGGGGATGCGATGATGATAGGGTTGTTGGCAGGAATAAATGAGCAGCTTTTGTCAAGCCATTCAAAGGGTTGCTGCCACATGGAAGGATGATTTCAATGTCTGCTATTATTATTATTATTATTAGTAGTAGTAGTAGTAGTAATTTCTGCCCATGACAGAGGCAGCATGGACAACAAGAGTTGCAGACCCAGTGTGCTTCAGAGTTTAAAGAACAAGGGAGCTTAGACACTGGGGCTAGGCATCAAGGAAGGCATCACAGAGCAGGTAGGCACTGCCTACGTTGCTGGAGGGCAGTCGAGCGGCTGGGCTTGCCTCCCTGTTCAGCCACTCGTTTGCTGAGTGACCTTGGGTGCCTTTCATCACCCCTTTGTGTCTCTGTGTCTCCAGCTGCAAGATGGGGATGATAAGAGCATACCCTCAGATGGCTTAAGTAAAGTCATACACGTAAAGGGCCTGGCTCGTGGTTAGCACCAAGTAAATGAAGATGCTGCTCACTGATTACTACTCCTTTTCATGGTTGCAGTGAGTGCGAGGGCCGACTCCTTCTTAGCAGGCGGAGTTACAGCTGCCGCTGTGATGGTAGGCGAGGACATGGGTGCTCGGGCAGGAGGGCTTCGAGTACCAGCAAAGGCTTGCGGGGGGAGAGAAGCTCCCTGGGGAGTTCTAGTGGTGAGGAGCAGACCAGTTTGGATCCCCTTAGCAGCTTCCTGTAGTGGGACATGGGGCGTAAGCGAGGCAGTGAAGGGCATTGGATGCAAAGGTAAAGAATTTGGTTTTTAGTTTGCTGGCTGTAGAAGCTGTAAATCATTGAATAGGGGGTATGTTGGGGATCTCCGGAAGATTCTTTTGTTTTGCTTAAATATCCAAAGCTCTAAAACTAGAGTGGGTCCCAGGCTCCTTTGCTGTCTCCTCCTTTGTGAATTCTCCCAATTTCCCAGTACATACACTTCTGTAGAGAAACAGTCTGCTGCTTGCCTCTGACCATGCAGGATACCTCCTCCAGGAAGCCTTCTCTGATTGTCCCAGATGCCAAATGTACTCCTTTCCTCCCATGGCCTCTCACAACACTATGTAGCTTCCGGAGACTCTTACCCAGTTTGCTGGATAGAAAATTGTTCGTTGCCTTCCCCATCCCCTGCGAGCCTGGGGAACCCTTAATAGGACTTGGATTGTGCCTTGTTTTCCTCGATCCTCTGCTCTTAGCCCCAGCTTAGTGCCTTGCACCGAGGAGACGATATGAAGAGGATTAGATACATAAGAAAGGAGGAAAGGAGATGCTTCATTGAGCAACCAAGTGGGCATTGATGGAGGGAGAGCAAGGAGCTCAGTGTCTGGGTCCCGAGCAGCAGGAAGGTATGACCTCAGGCATCCGTGGGATGTGGTGTGTGTGCTGGGGGACAGGGGAGTGGCTCTCTCTGCTCTGATGATGGCTGAGCTTCTTATCTAGAAAATCATACTAAGAGGACTTAACTTGGAAGATTGTCTGTTTTTCGGGATAGTAAAGGGGTTCTTGGAAAACAGAAGCACCTGCTTCTGTTTCTCTGAAAATACCTGGAGATTAGAGCACTGTTTCTCACACTTGTCAAAGGAGCAGAGCCCTTTATTCAAGTGGAATTTTAAACTATGACCAGTAGATGGATAGATAGAAGGATAGATATATAGATGACAGATAAGAATGACTGTGGACAGGGGCACCTGGGTGGCTCAGTCGGTAAAGCATCCGACTCTTGGTTTCAGCTCAGGTCACAATCTCAGGGTCGTGGGATCGAGCCCCGCATTGGGTTCTGCCCTCAGCATGGAGTCTGCTTGAGTTTCTCTCCCTACTCAGCTCTCTCTCCTTCTCCCAAAAACAATCTTAAGAAAAGAGAGAGAGAGAATGACTATGGATAAGACACATACATTCCTTCTGGACCTTGATAAGGACCTTGACTGGTAGAGCTCAATCTGGATTTCTTAAGCATTGATGTTTTGGACTGGATAATCCTTTGCTCTGCAGGACTGTCCTGTGCACCATAGGACGCTCAGGGGCATACCTGGCCTCTACCCCCTGAGATGCCAGTAGCATCTCCCACCCCTGCCCCAGTTATAACAACTAGAAATGTCTTAAGACACTGCCAAATGTCCCCAGGGGGCCCCAACCATTCCCAGTTGGGAACCACTGAGCCAAATGGTCTCTGATGTCTCTCTTTCTTTTTTAAACATTCTAAGTGATTACACCTACAAAGACCTTAGCACAGTGTCAGGACCATCTCACATCCTCCATGAATGATGGCTATTGTCATTATGTCTGTGCTCCCACTTAGTAGGCATTGGAACTTGGCCGGTCCTTGTCTCCTACTGTAGCTGATACTTCTAATGTCCAATTTGGTAGCATATCTCATCTTGGGAAGGAAAATGGTCCACTTTGCTTTCTCATTAGCGGTCTCCAGGGAGGTCTTGCCATCAGTAATCAGGTAGTTGCCATGGTGGAGAGGGAACATGGTCACGCTGTACTGTTCTCCCTCCTGCTGTATGTTCTTCAATTTGGCCTTTCCTGTCCTCACAAACATGCCTCCTGATGCTCTTTTCTGTTTTCCTGGTTAACTAGACACAATGCAAAATGCAACTTTCCCCCACTCCTCCCATTTCCCTTTCTTTACTGACTGGAAGCAACAGGATTCAACCTTTATGATAATTTCCCCTGTTACTTTAGGTTGTTGGCCCTGAAAACCCATTAAAATCAGCTTCTAGGTTTATAAGGAGAAGGGGCATTTATTATTTTTATATTAATAGTCATGTTTTTTTCAAGATTCAAGAAAATGCCAAAACAATATTCATGGGAAGAATTCAACTACCATAATAGACAAATCCACAATGGAATTATTATAGTCTGTCGTATATTAATTACCCAAAACAAGTTGGTCTTTTGGGATAAATGAGAAATATTTGTTTCTGTATTTTCTTGATCTAGGAGGAAAAATGCCTATGGAGAGAAAGTATGTTAGAAATGACCGAAATAAATAAAGGATATTAATCTTAATGCCATAGTGTGAGTATCCTACTAGTTTGGAACTTGTACATTTTTAATGAAGATGAGCAATAATTACTCATCATATCTTCCTTGTTAAGATTTCAGAGTAGCTCATGATCAGAGTCTGACTGCTTTTGCTAACTTGCAGTTGAGGTAGAGAGTTTTTGCGGGAAGTTCTATGAAGTGAATATTTGGGTACGCCTCTTCTTTAGTCCTTGGCGTAGGACCTTGTACCCAGTGGGTGCTCAATGAACTTTTGTTGAATGGTATTAACAGAAGTGATCCTGACAATCTGTACCTTTACTTATTGAGTTAAAGATGCCCTCATGGTTCTTCAAAATGGGAGGGGGCCTGGTGTACCCACTATAGGTCATACCATATTTAATCTACTGAATTGTTTATTTGAAAAATATTTATTAAGTCCCCTTTATGCTAGGCACACACTATGAGAGGGTAAGCCAAAAAGACACAGTCTCTGTAGTCATTGAGCTGACAGTGTAGTTGGGAAGACAGACAAGCAGCAATAACGAAACCTTAAAGAAATAAACAGTTCAATAAAAATGTTAAGAAATGTTATGAAGGGGACAAAGAAATATTTGAGCTGAGAACTTATGTCAGAAAAGTCATTCAACACCAGACAACAGAAACTTCTCAGAATGATAGCTTAAACATGTTTCTCTCGCATGGAAGAAATCTGGTGGGGAGCCTTCCAGGGTACATAGATTGGCTCCATGATGTTTTGAGGACACAGACACCTTTTAGCTTTCTGCTTTTCTAGGTCCTCCGGATTTAAAATGGGGCTTCCATACTTAGAGGCATGTCTTAGTCTTTCTTCTAGTCAGGAAGGAAGTGGAAAGAGGTAGAGGAAGGAGGCAAAAGGGCCCGCTTCCCACCTAAGTCACCCTTTGAAGAACAATCATTGGAAGCCCCAACTGCCAACCGTCGTTGGCGCGCCGGTTACAAAGGAGTCTGGGACAGGCTGTCTTTCAGCCAGACATGTGGCCTGAATAGAAAGAGGGTTTTGTTAGTAAGAAAGAGATACTAGATTTTAAACAGTCAGCTAGGAGAATGTGCCGGAGATTGGGAGAATGAGAAGGAGGTCGCCATGTGAAGATTAAGTGTACTGAGACAGTGAAGGCTAGGAGGAGCAGGTCTGGGAGAAAGGCAAGAGTCCGGCTTGGGACGCATGAAGTCTGAGATGGCTGTGCGGTTTGTGGTGGAGTTTTCAGGTTGCCATAACTCCGAGCTCCAGGCTGACACATGCGACTACTTACTTCTTGTGGCACCTCCAGGAATTCATAAAAGGACTTAACGGTTGGAAGGGAGAGCATAGAGATTTCACTCGAAGATCTATAGTGCACACACTTTTTCACTTAGGTGGGTTTTTGTATGGAATTTGCTAAAAATAGTGAAGTTTTCTGAACTAACTTCCCCTCCTTCCCTCCCTCCGTTCCTCCCTTCCAGAACTATCTGATGAGCACTTACTATAAGTAAAGCATTATTCTAAGTACTGGCGGTATATATTAAGAACAAAACAAAGATCCCCATCCTCATGTAGGGTAGACTAGCAGGGCAAGACAGACAAGAAATACTGTAAAAGAAGCGAATTGTGTATGTCATCCTTTACATAAGATTGAGAAAACATTGTGGGTACTATGGATATGGACTTTTATTGTGTTCAGTTTCTCCACTGATTGCCTCATTGATCTCTCACATCAGTCGTGTGAGGCAGACTTCATTCCTCCCTTGAACAGATGAGGAGACACGCTGAGAATGTGGGTACGCAAGTTCAGACCCTTGCTCAGGTGTCACCTCCTCCAGGAAGGCTTCCCGTGTCTGTCTCACCCATGAGACGATGAGATCCTTGATTAGAATGAGTTTAATGACTGGACCCCCTAGCCCAGGACCTGGTATTTAGTCAACACCCAATGAATGTCCATTTGTTGACCAGAACTGGCTCAAACTCCCATACCTCGCATTTAATTGTCAGAGCCAGGATTTGATTCCATCCAAGTCTGTTGGATTACAAGACCATGTTCTGTAATGTGAGCAATTGCCGTGATACATCTATCTTGTACATCTAGATTTTATTTATTTTTTTCAGACTGCCCTGGATTATTAATGAAATATTCCTGTATGTCTAGATTTTAGATAATTGTGTTTTCTTTAAAGATTTTATTTTATTTTATTTTTAAAAAATTTTATTTATTTATTTGACAGAGATCACCAGCAGGCAGAGAGGCAGGCAGAGAGAGGAGGAAGCAGGCTCCCCGCTGAGCAGAGAGCCCGATGTGGGGCTCGATCCCAGGACCCTGGGATCGTGACCTGAGCTGAAGGCAGAGGCTTTAACCCACTGAGCCACCCAGGTGCCCCTAAAGATTTTATTTTTAAGTCATCTCTACACCCAACGTGGGGCTTGAACTTACGAACCTGAGATCGAGAGTCTCATGCTCCGCTGATTGAGCCCGCCAGACACCCTGATCATTGTGTAATTGTGTTTTCTAAAGCAGTCCCAGTTTCTTTTTTCTTTCCATTTTTTTGGGGAGGGCTTAACGTAGTTTGCTCGCTTCAAGGTAAAACAAGTCGGACTCTCCAAGGCAAATCATTCTGCACAGAGGGCATTCTCTTTGTGCCCAAGTATTTCTTCTCATTCTGTTTAGTGAGCCAGCTTCCAGTAAACCGTGCCCTGAGGCCTGGGATAGAGACCTCAACTCTCTGCTCTTCTCTGAGGAGTTCATGATTAAGTCACTTGGTGACTTGCCATCAAAGGCTATAAAGCTATTAATTATTTAAATTAAGTGGGTGTTAAGAGAATCTGAAGTCAGTTTTGCCTTGCCTGGAGACATCAGTGAATCGGAGAATATTAGAGCCGGAAGGGCCCTTAGTCATCCCTGGTTCAGTCCCCCTCACTTCCCAGGAAGAGGAAATGAAGATTCAGGACAGCAAAGGCACTTGGCCAAGGCAAGCTGCTAGTGGCCCTGCCATCTGACTCCCACTCCAGCACTCTTTCTATTGTGTCATGCTGACACTCACCCTGTACAAGGAATTGTGAATGGACTCTTACTCAGGAATAAAGAGGTGATTTGTTACAATTTAACCAGGTATTTCAAATATAGTAAGCCAAGTATCGTCAGCCTCCAACCTGGTTTGAAATAGCATTTGCATTACCTGCCACCATTGTAGAACACAGGATAAAGGCAACTAGACTTTTCTGTTTTGATTCCTGAAAAAAAACATGAATGATTCTAATGAAGCAGTGGGAAGCAGCCAAGAGAGCATAGACTTTGGAGTCAGGTGGCCTGGCATTGCACCGTAACTTCATAACATACTCTGCCTTTGCTAAGAACCTTGTCGAAGCTGTTGGAGAATATGGCAGGTGTAAGTTCGTACACTTGAGAGATGTGAGAAGGGCTTATGGCGAGGGAGATGACGACTTGGTCTGGATCTCTAGAGTGTGAGTTAATTCTTCTTGGTCTCTGTGGTCACATTTAGACAGTGATTATGATCATTTGGAGCCATGTTGATAGACACAGCCCTTGGATGTGCTTGGATGTGCTTGCCTCTACTTGGCCTTAGATGTGACCATTTCCTTTTGCTTTCATAATATTTTACTAATATTCAAGACATTAGTCATGTTTTTTTTTTTTTTTCTGGAACAGGATCTTGTTTAAATGGAAAGAAACGTGTATACTTGCACGCATGTGTATACATGTACACAACCACTGGGTGATTAAGTGATTGGTTCAGGAAGTACTTAATGTGCTTACTGTGCAAATCACTATTCTAGGCCTTGGGGACGTGTTTTAATGGAATGATAAGGAAAAACAGATGGAGAAGGGGAAGAGGGAAAGAAGCAGAATGAATGAAAAGGTGCTCACTTATGGGCCAGCCATTGGCTGCTCCTGTACACGCATTGTCTCCCCAGATCCTCCTATAGCGGGCCTAAAGGGTAGGTGCCGTTGTCATGTGCTTTTTACAGTGAGGAACATGAGGCCCAGTAAGGCTTAGCACCTGGCCGAGGATCACATGGTGAGCAGGTGGTAGAGCTTGGACTTGGACTCTGTTGTGACTGGATCCAGGGCCCAAGTCCTTAGCAATTTTTGATGGGGATTAAAGAGGCAGTGTATTGACTGCTGGTGGGTAAAAGGCCTCTTTTTGGGGTGAAAAAATATTTTAAAATTAGACTATGGAGATAGTCGTCCAACTCTGTGAGCTAATACAAAAGATAATTACATTGCATACTTTAAATGGGTGAATTGTATGGTATGTATATCGTTATTTCAAAGCCTTTATTCTAAAAAGGCAAGTTAACTTGGTGGCTAATTCTAATTGAGAGCTTACTCTATGTTGTGCATGATGCTAAGAGTTTTATAAATATTATTTCATTAAATGTCGTAACAGCCCTGTGAGGTAAGTAGGCCTACTGTAATCCCCACTTTACAGATGAGAAGATTGAGGCTCAAGTAAACTGAGACACTTGCCTGAGGTCACGTACCTAATAGGCATTGGAACCAGGACTCAACTCCATGATTATTTGACTCTAAAGCTTGGGCTTTTTCTGTCTCCCTAAGACAAGATAGAGATTGGTTTTCTTTTTGGTATCACAGAAATATGGCTTCAGTTTTTATTGGCCTTAGAATTTATAATCATTTCTACTGCTAAAAGGTCATGGCCAGAGACTTTGCCATGTTTCTGCCACATTCCCACTCACGTCTATCAGTTGTTCGTGTAGGAGAAGCTGGCACGGGTGGGGTATTATCATCCGTCAGTTTAGTGATTAAAATTTAATATGTCAGGTATAAGCTGAAGAATGACAAATGCTTCGGGTCTGAGGAATGTAGAATAGGGAAATGTATTAGCTCTTCGTTGTGCTTACTTTTGATAGTACTGAAGCATTTTATTTTAAATGTACTGCTCATTCTGGGTGTTCTGTTTTGTTTCTCTTATGTAAACTTTCCCCACTTATGACACAGAGCAGAATTTTTTTTTTCTAGAAATAGATAGCATTCATAAACTGAAACAGTTTCATTGGGGAGGTTTTCTGTGGCACTGCGACAGACCATCTTGGCAGAAATACTGGAATCCTATAAAATAGAGTTAATATTGATATACTTTAATCAAAAATTTCTGTTTAGAAGCAATAAAATTGCTCATTGTTAGGCAGTCTCAGTTCTCTCCTTTTCCCTCCTGCTAAAAACATCTTTAATCTTTGGAGTATGACGCTGTAACTATCTATCTTCAGATTTTCCTTCCCTGGTAGTAATAGAGAACTCTTTTTATTTTTAACTTTATTGAAGAATAACCGACAAACACAATTGCATATAATTAAAGTGAACAGTGATTACCTAGATCAAGATAGTTAGCACATCAGTCACCTCCCATAGTTAACACAGGTAACTCTGTGTGTGTGTGTGTGTGTGTGTGTTGAAAATGCTGCAGACCCACTCTTAGCAACCTCCAGGTGTATCAGACCGAGTTGTTAACTATAGTCACCGTGCTGTGTGTTCTACCTTCAAAACTCATTCTTCTCATCCCTGAAGGTTTCTATCCTTCGACCTCCATCACCCTTTTTTCCCATCCCTCTGGCCCCTGGCAACCACCATTCTATTATGTGTCTGTGAAATCTTTTTTTTGGGGGGGGGTGTTTTTAAGGGGGCTCTCTGGGTGGTGACGGCCCAGCCTTACCTCACAAGGTACGGTTGCTCCCAGCCCCCTCTGATGACTGACAACACGATCGTGGGGTTCATTTTGTTGTCTCAGTCCCCAGAATGCAAACATTTAGCGGTTTACCACCCCTGAACTGGCCCGGCAAAGGGAGCTTCTACTGCTTTCATCTCCAGGGACGTGGGGAACCAGGAAGCTTGTGCTGGAGCACGGAGCTCCCGGGCACACCGCTAGTGTGGGAGTTCGTGAGCACAGCCACTGTAGCCACAGCCCTTGTGTCTCAGCGGCCACACAGCAAACACCCGGACCCTGGAACATTGGCTGGGGAGTGCTCGTGTCTCCACCACTCTGCTTGCCAAGGATGAAGAAAACAGAACCACTGACAATGTGGGAAGATGGCCTTGACCTCACTTGAGTCTTCCAAACCTAAGTGTAGTATATAAATCAATGAATTAATGTATGTGTATACATATATGCCCCCACAAATACATATTCCAAATTTAAAATATAGTAATAGATTAAAAATCAGTGCACCCCATCTATTTATATAAAAATGTATGCAGCTTATTATGTTCTTCAGGCAGTGTTGTAGGCTTTTAGCGCTTCACGTGTGTTCACTCTGTTCACCCTCCGGAGTAGGTATAATTATTACCCTTGCCTTTCAGGTGAAGAAACTGAGGCACAGATTGTAAGCATTTTTACCTACGAGACTTATTTCATGACTGCACCTCCCCACGGTCCTAGAATTGTGTTTTGCCCAAATGTTCGATAGATGTTTCCTGAATGAGTTGCATATAGATGTGTGTCTTTCCCTTCCTTGGGCCTTAGAGTTCTCCCTGAGAAACGAAGGGCTTAGACTCAATGATTTCTGAGTTGTGTCCAGCGTAGGCACCCGAGGACCCCCCGTTTGAGCCGCGAGGGCACCTGCAAGTCGAGCGCCCGTTGTCATTCTCTCCCTGCGCGCCGGGCTCTGTTCTAAGCACTTAATGTGCCTTATTTCATTTGAAACTCGCTATGGCTGTTGTTGTCAATGCATTCCTGTTTCGTATGTGAGGAAATGTGTGCTCAGAAGGGGGAAGTGACCGGTCCCTGGTCACCACACTGGTGGGCGGCTCAACTCGAATGCCAGATCATGTCTGTCCGACCTCAGAGCCTGTGCTCTTAATCACTTAGAAAGTGTTTTCTCGAAGAGAATAACGTCTGGGACATGGTTTTTGTCTTCTCCTCCTCCTCCCTTCCCATATACTTTTTTTTTCATCTTCACTCTTTACCTTCGTCATCATCGTCCCCAAACACCGCAGGTGCCCTGCTTTGTATCTTACGATTCTCACCCTTTTCTTGGTATTGAAATGCAGAATACTTTTGTTGGTTTTGAATGCATCTGACATGTGTTGACAGCTGGGAGCCTTTTCCTTGCTGGGTTGGTTGTTAATAAACACTAATGAGCCGGCCCTGTCTCCCAGAGCGGGGACAGACACCACAGGACCTCGTCCTCACAGCTGTCAAGAGAATAAAAACTAGAAAACATTGTGGTTTCCATGCCATATTATTCAATTTCCCCCTTGTGTTTATTATCTAATAGTCTTCTTTTTATAAAACCCATTTATTTTTGTAATAAAATGTCCTTCCTTGTAAAGAAAGATCACCATGTATCATTGTCGTCTTAAAGATTCATGTTTCTGTACACGGAAGGAGATGTGAAAATACATATTCAGAGGTATCGCCCGTGGTTACATGTAGGTAGTGCAATGATGACTTTAGTTGATTCTATTTTCTTACATGTATATTCTCATTTTTTTTTCTATCATGAGTCTATGTGACTTCTGTAAGAACAGAAGAATGATAAAATGCTGGGGCGCCTTGGTGGCTCAGTCCATTAAGCATTTGCCATTGACTCAGGTCATGATGCCAGGGTTCTGGGATGGAGCCCCGAGTTGGGCTCCCTGCTCAGCAGGGAATCTGCTTCTCCCTCTCCCTCTGCCTGCTGCTCCCCCTGCTTGTGTTCTCTCTAGCTCGCTCCCTCACTCTATCTCTCAAATAAGTAAATAAAATCTTAAAAACAAACAAACAAACAAACCCTGAAATGTTGACTATGGTCTGTATTGGCATTTTTTTTTAAAGATTTTATTTATTTATTTATTTATTTGACAGAGATCACAAGTAGGCAGAGAGGCAGGCAGAGAGAGAGAGAGAGGGGAAGCAGGCTCCCCACTGAGCAGAGAGCCTGATGTGGGGCTCAATCCCAGGACCCTGAGATCATGACCTGAGCCGAAGGCAGAGGCTTAACCCACTGAGCCACCCAGGCGCCCCTGTATTGGCACGTTTTTAAAGCTGAATCCATCCCATGTCTTTCATCTGTGCCTGGTCTCTGAGCCTGTCAGATATGACACTTTTTTGGCGTCAGCCATCCAGTGGACCCAGGGTCATGGGGCTTGAGGGCCCCAGCAGAAGCCTGACTAGAACATTTGCCAGCCTGTCCAAAGCAGAGAACTTCCCGTGACCAGAACTCTGTAGGCTTATGACTATTGACCTCCAGAGTATATTTTTGTATGTGGTTTCATGTGCCTTATTTGATGTGGAAACAACAGAACTGGGCCTTTCTCAGATCTGTAACTCACAAGGGCCTTGAGAAGGTACATCATTTTATGTCACAGTTAAACAATCTTCCCCATCAGAAATAAAAGTATTACAGGTGATAACTAACATTTGGGCAAGATTTTAGAGGTTCTTTTTTTTTTTTTTAAAGATTTTGTTTATCAGAGAGAGAGAGAGAGAGAGAGAGAGAGAGAGAAATGGAGGGAGAGAGAGCATGAGCAAGGGGAGGGGAAGAGGGAGAAGCAGGCTTCCTGCTGAGCAAAGATCCCCATGTGGGACTCCATTCCAGGACCCTGGGATCATGACCTGAGCCTGAGCCGAAGGCAGACGCTTAACCTACTGAGCCACCCAGGTGTCCAGGCCTTTAGAATTTCTATGGCCTATTCACTTCCACCATCTCATTTGGGCCTCAGTCTTCAATATGGGTTAGGACAGGGATTGTTACTTAATATTTCAGATGCGAAAACTCAGGTCCAGAGTGACCAGCTAGGAAGTGGCAAAGCCAAAACTTGAATCCACACATCTCTGCTCTTACCACTTCGTCATAGGTTTTCATTGGTTAAATGAGATGATACTAGATATTCAATAAAATATGACTGCCTCTCCTCCTCTTCCTTTTCATTACCGTGGTCCTTGTCTTTCTCTTCCTCCTTTCCTCCTCCTCTTCCTTCTGTTAAATATCTTTATGGGCATTTATATATTATATATTTTGACATAATGAATATCTGTTCCCAAGTGAGCCTTCATCATTCCCATGGCTAGAACCCCCAGAAGAGGAGGGGTGACATCAAAGACACAAAATCATCCTTCTCGTATTTCCTTCCCTCTCCTTCCTCCCTCTTCCCTTCTTCTCTCCATGGTTCTTTCATTCTTTAGTTAATTATATAAATGTTTATTTTAAACTCCCCTTCCCAAGATTCACTGGAGTTTCAGACTTAGCCCTGGCAGATGGCCTGAGAGGGCAGCTTTCATAACCTGATCCTTCTCTTTTCCGCAGTGAAGGATAAATATTTCATGATCAGCATATTTTATCGATGGCCTAAGGCTTTCTGATTACTTTCCATCTGCGGGGCCTAGTTTATTTTGTTGCCTTGGCTTTTTATGAGGTTGCTTGTATGTAATGTATTCATGACAAATAACCAGTTGCTTTTATTTCAATGAAACTCCTCTTAGAAGAGCAAGTTACACTGTGCTTCTCCCCCCACAACCATAATTTTAGGTATTACAAAATATCATCTGTAACTACTATAAGGAGCCCAGTGCCCCTGATGCTAGTGCCTAGCACGCGTCTCTCTAGATCATTCTGTGTTGTATTTGTCAATAAACTTGTCCACACCCCTCCTCCTTGCTCTACCGTGTATTCCTTGGGGGTAGGACTGCGTCTTAGTCACTTTCCTATCCCCAGGGTCTGATACATATTAAAAGTAAAAATCACTATGAGAAAATAACATGGCCTGTGTACAAAGGAGAATTTATAAGCTTCTGAAGCCTTCTGGAAATATCCCAAGGCTTGAATTCTGCATCTGTTCAGCTGGTAAAATAGTGATTTTACACAGTAGCTGCTGGGGACTCTTGATCTTCCCCCCCAGCTTCTCCTCAGTCTCCGTGGTCTCCTTCCTGTCCTTGCAGTGGCACGTCCGGCCTCCTTCACACTTGGCAACGAAGAATGTTTAAAATCTGTTTGTAAACTGAAGGCCCATTTTAACTCGGTATAGCCTCTTGCACAAATTTTCCTTGGTACATTTGGAGTCCTAGCTAGATCTTAGAAATTGTGTCTTTGTTCAACCTATTCTCTGAGCCCAGCCCAATAAAATGATTCATTAAAATATTAAAATCAGCTACCAGAAACTATAATGAGGATAAATATCTCGGAGGCCCAAATCGATGATCTCGTGCTCCCATTCCATTTGCGAAAACTGGTCCTCCATCCAGCCCTAAGAGTTTGTAAGTGCGAGGGCCATAAGACCATTACAAAACTTGGACTCCTGCAAGCAAAGCCTAACCTTTCCTTTAGAGCTTTATGGCACTAGTGTGGAACGAATTCATGTCGGAGGTATTGTGAGTGGTAGGCATGGATTTTAAACACCGCCCCTGTGGTGGGCAAGCTGGATGGCCCTGGGGAAGGGGGTCACCAGACTTCTGTATGGCTTGGTAGAGTCATCTGACAAATGAAGGGTAACCAATCTTGAGTGCTGCTGTGGAGTTCCCAGGGCTGCTCTAAGGGGCGTCTGGGTCTGGAATGTGCCCCGTCCACTGGAGGGCGCTGTCGCGCACAGGGCAAGGATTTGTCTTGGGATGGCTCCTGAGTCACAGACCTTACTATAGAAGCATAGATTCGCTTTAGCTTGACAAACATACAGGATTAGCCTTCCCATGCCCTGTCACTCACATCACTTCTGGAATCCTGCTGTTGCCAACGGAAGCCAACTGAGTGTTTACCCTCAAGTGCATACGAAGCATGGCATCTTTTTTTTTTTTTTTTTTTTTTTTTTTTTTACCAAATGGAAGTGATTTTGAAGAACCAAATGAAATCACATACTTGTACAGCAACTCATATTTACTTAAAGGAAGTTCACTCTTTGCAGGAAACTCAAAGTGAAACCTGCTGAATGACTCGATAGAGGAAAATGTCCTATTGTAATGGAAATAATTGTCTTCTATCTCATCTATAAATTTAGATTCTTTTATATATTTTTTGTCATCATGACAGCCTGTAATGTATTCCAAAGTATTAGAATGTAAAATCATGTGTTCTCATATAGTCTAAAAAGATGATGATGTGGTTTAAGTATTCAGTAAATAAAAAGCAAATATTTAGTTACTGTGGTAGAAGTTGCTCTTGTTTATGTTCATGCTCAATCTTATTGGCTCCTTGCTATTTGGTAGGTGTCATGAAGGTGAACTAGTTGTTTGTCTTGTATAGAGTTTGGAACAAGGCATGGGGCTGGGAGTCACTGAGCAAATTAGTAGAAAGGCGGGGATTAGAACTCAGGCTCCCCAGTTCCCCACGCAGTGCCTGTTCCCTGCACGACCCCATCCCTACTGCATACAGCACCTCCTGATCTATGCATGCCAGATAGTTGCAGGTTGAAGAATGAATAGATCCTCAATAGCTTTTCTTTTATAAACAGAGGAGCCTGGGGCACCTGGGTGGCTCAGTGGGTTAAGCCTCTGACTCAAGGTTTCGTATCAGCTCATGAACTGAAGGTCCTAAGATAGAGACCCCCAACAGGCTCTGCGCTCAGCAGGGATTCTGCTTCTTTGCCTCTCTCTCCCTCTGCTCCTCCCCTCCTCTAAAATAAATAAATGTTTAAAAGAAAGTGACCAGGAGCCCTGGGTCCAGGGCATTTGTACCTGAGACCTGTTTAGTGTGGCCCATATGAAATCCTGAGGAAGAACAATGTTGATATTAATAATGGCCTTGGCAAAACATCATAAAGAATCAGAGAATTTTAAATGGGAAAAAGTTGAAAAAATTGAAAATCATACAGGACACTGTTGAGTAGCACAACTCAACATAATTTAAACCAGGTTTGGGCAAACTTCTTCTCCAAAAGGCCACATCATATGTTTGAGGCTTTGTGGACCATCCGGTCTCTGTTCCATCTGCTTAACTCTGCCACTATAGTATGAAACAAGCCAGAGATGATACAGAAACACATAGCCATGTCTGTGTTAGAATAAAACTTTATTCACAAAACAGGTGGCAGGCTGAATTTGGTTAATGAGCTGTAATTTGCTGGCTTCTGAGTTAAACAGTCCTGGTTTCACAGGCATGCAGGAAATGGCCAAGCTCAATTTAGGGTTGAGCAGTCTGGTGTTGCCCAATGTCCCTGGTTACCCTTGGGTGTGCCAAAGGCCACATTTCTCGGAGGGTATTCCTTACTGATAGCCTGCCTATTAAGTTTCACTGTTCTTTTTGGAAACCCAGCTTAAGAAGTATTTTGAGCAGTGAAGTCACAGCAGCTAATATGCATCTCTCAAATGTAATGACAAGAAGCCCCATCTTTGGCCTCACCAAGTTCCAGACCCTTTAAACTGCTCCTCTGAACTTAACCCCCTGCCCCTCACATTGTTCTTCCTGTTTAGTCAAAGGCATGTCTTTGTGGTGATTATGAAGTTGATCATGGTGGTTGGTATTTATTGAAGAACTTCTGTGTGTCAGGCAACTTACCTGACATTAATGCATTTTCCCCCAGAAGCTCTCATTTATTCATTTATGTCTCAAAAGCCTGCTTTTGGGAATGTGGGCCCTTTGTCAGATCTTGAGCTGTGAAGTGTGTTCTCAGTACTTCTTCGTAAGCCCCTGTACCCATTGGTACTGTGTCTAGCACACTTTGTTCGATGATAGACCTCAAGGAAGGTTCCCCAAAACTCTCGATATTAATACATTTTCATTGTTGAATTCTTACCACAAGCCTGTGAGGCAGATACTATCATTTCTTCCTTTTTTTTTTTTTTTCTCTCTCCATGCCTGGTTCTCCAGGGTATCATCTCCATCCATTGGAGAATCGTTTCTCACTTCTTCCTATCCCATGTCCTCGACTCTTCCCACTTGGATCGCCACAGTGGCTCCCAGCTGGCCTCCGCACTCTTAAGATATATTTCATATTCTACACAGGTTGCCTCTGGTCTATTTCAGAACATTTTTATCACCTTGAAAAGAAGCCCCAAACCCTCCAGCCATCATGCCCACTCTCCCCTGGCCCCCCTCCCTCCAGCCCTAAGCAATCACTAATCTACTATCTGTCTCTACAGATTGCCCTGTTCTGGACTTTCATATAAATGGGATCCTAGAATATGTGGACTTTCGTGGCTGGCTTCTCTCTCACTCAGCCTAATGATGTTGAGTTTCCTGATGCTTCCGAGGTTCATTCCTATTGTAGTATATATCAGTATGCCATCCTTTTTTTAATGGCTGAGTAATAGTCCATTGTATGGATAGACCATATTCATCCCAATGATAGACATTTGGCTAATTTCCACCTGTTGGATGTCATGAGTTAATTGGCCTCTTAAATGTATTCTGCATAGTACTCTCGGGCTAATTTTCCTAAAGTGCAGCTCTCAATCATGTCGCCCTCTGATCGAAAGTCATTGCTGATTTCCAGTGCCCTCTTGGACGTTGTTTAAGCTCCCGTGAGTTTGGATTTTGTTGTGGGAAGGTGTGGCTCGCAGTGGGTTCTTCTGCTGGGGGAGGGATGGCAAGAGAGCTGCGCTTTCCTGGGCGTGGAGCCTTCCCATGATGGCAACTCTGGGAGCTCGCCCTCCCTTTGCTTCAGCTGAAAGCTTCCACCTCTGTTCCTGCCCATCTGGTCCTCAGCTCCTGGGGCTGCACACTGGGAGGGAGCGGCTTTCCTCTGGATCTCATTTGGTTTGCGGGACTGGGAACCAGCTTCAGGCTTCAGGTCAGGAATCAAGTGTAAATGATAATCCGGATTGCAAGTATAGTAAGAATACTTACCATTTTTGAGCCTTTGTTATGTGCTAGGCCCTCTATCAGGTATTTTGATAGAGGTATTTTGATAAATTAACTAGCCTGGGCGGTCCTCAGGGCCCCTACTATTAATCCAATTACATAGATGAGGAAACAGGCTCCCAGAGAGAATTCAAGTAACTTGTATTTGATGACGGGGTAGGTCAATGAGAGCACTCAGTCCATCGGATTCCAGATTTGTTGTTCACAGTGCCGTGCTGGCAAGGATGTCTTTTTTCCTCTTCCTGCTCTTGCTCCGCCTCCCCCACCCCTGCATCCCCTTCCTTAGCTTTTTCCAACCCCCCTCCATCAGCACGCATCACTCCCATTTTGCAGATGAGGAAATCAAGACCCAGGCAAGTTAGGTGTGTTCTCCACGGTTATGTTCTCAGTAAGTGCTGAAGCAGGGACTTTAAAATTAGAACTTCTGTCTCTAAGCACATTTCTACTCTCCCTGACTGTACGGTGGCATTAGTGTATGTTAGAGCTTCAGCAAGCTGTTTGATGGTGATAATTATCATGTTATAAAACAGCGGGGAGGAGAAGAGGCACATACATAAACAAGTAAGGGAACTGTAAGATACTATATTGTGGTGAGGATTATAAATGCCATAGAAAATGCAGAAGAGAAAAGTTATGAAGCTAGGGAACACTGATATTGGACGTCAGTTTAGTGAGGCAGAGAGGGGGAGGGGGAAGAGACTGACACTTCCTCTGGCGCCATTCTCCCAGACCAGCCCTCCCCATGCACCCCAGTTCTCTAACACTCTGGGCACTGGTCTCACCAGCACTGGGGCAGCTGTTAGGAAAGAAACAGCTGCATAATAATGGAAATTGGTGGCTCTGTGACATGCTTCTGTTTCTCAAAGGGACAGGCCAAGGACATTATACATTTGGATGATGTCTGTCAGAATTACTTGAAGTTCTATTTTAAATGAGTTTGTTGCAGTGAACGTATCAGCAGCGTTTCCAGCGACTGTAATTTGTGGGAGAGTTCACGCAAACAACCATCGAAGCATCAGAGCGTGAGTCACGCACAGACATAGTTCTAGCGATGCTCTTGGTTGTAACAAGTCAGCGCTCCCACGAGTGCAGCGGCCCTAAGCAGAGGGCATGGCCTGTGTGGGCTCTCCTCTTTCCTTGTTCTGGTGCTGCGTTGTGAAATTTGGAAGCAGACCACACAAGCCTGAGCTACTGGCTCCAGCCGAGTTTAGAACAGGCCAGCACCATAAGGAAGCGTAGATAGCTGTGTAGACTGCCTTGGAGACCTGCTTCCAGGCGCTTCCCCCCAGGAGACCACAGGAAGGAAAGCAGCCATGACAGAGGCGTGGGCCTCCAACAGGGCGAGCCTGGGCTGGTCTGGAAGCCTACCGTCTCTCTGGGCTCTGTTTGGCATTTCTCTGAAAAGTCTTTCTCTGTCCTCAGAACAACCACTTATAAAACCTACTTGATTTTGAAGAATCTGTCCTTGTCTAGGTACTTAGCTTCTATTCCAGAGTCCTGTTTTCTTCTCATCTTCTGGAACCTTTCTGTACTAACAGTGTCACTGAGTTGTTGAGGGACATGTCTGGCCGCCCGCTTAGCTGTAAACCGATTGTAAAGATCTACAATTAATTTCATTCACGACAGTTTTAAAGGGAAGAGATTGAGGCATAATGCATTTTTTTTCCCATTGCAGAAGCATTTTATATTTATTCTGAAGATTTTGTACTTCCTCAAATTCCATTTTTTATTCCTCAAGTATAATAGCTCTCTCAGTTCTCTTGAAAGGCGAAATAATACCCCATTGAATATTCTTTTTCAAAATTGCAAACATGTTTCTCACCTAAAACTATGACATGGTGTCGGATTAAGATCCACAAATAATAGCACGTGTTCGAGACACATGCTGCGGTTGGAGTAACAGTAAAATAACTTGCACCTGTTTGTAGGTGTTTGCAGCCAACTATACAATAGCTTTTGGCTTCAAGGATGATTAAAAAGTGCATTTATTGATTTCTAACCAAACCGCTATGTTAATCATCTCTGGCAGCGCAGCGTAGTGGACTGTTGGCTTCTTGTCAGAATGGCTTTGAGGAGAATGCGGCCTTTTGTTCTTCTCAGCAGAGGTCAGAGTCGGGTCTCTGAGTTCATTGGACTTACAGGTTAGCAGCAAAGTTTCCCCAGTCATGGTGAACCTATTCCTTTTGAAGGGATGTCAGTCATGTTTGGGGACTGGACAGACTCAGAGCATCCCCATCTTACTGAGATGCTAAGCCACAGCAGCTACATTTCTTGGCTCGTGGTCTTGTGGGGAAAGTTTCTTCCACTTGGGTCAGGCAAACTGGCTCACATACAAAGTTTCCCTTTGGCATATGAGAGATCACATCCCTTTACCTCTGAGCTATTTCCTTTGTTTTCTTTTCTTTTCTTCTTTTATTTAGAGAGAGAGTAGGGAGGGTCAGAAGGGGAGAGAGGATCTTAGACAAGGGGCTCGATCTCACAACCCTGAGATCATGACCTGAGCCGAAATCAAGAGTTGGACACTTTACTGACTGAGCCACCCAGGTGCCCCTGAGCTTTTACTCTTCAGGAAGAGGGAATTATGGGGCACCTGGGTGGCTCAGTGGGTTAAAGCCTCTGCCTTCGGCTCGGGTCATGATCCAAGGGTCCTGGGATTGAGCCCCGCATCGGGCTCTCTGCTCAGCAGGGAGCCTGCTTCCCCCTCTCTCTCTGCCTGCCTCTCTGCCTGCCTGTAATCTCTGTCTGTCAAATAAACAAATAAAATCTTTAAAAAAAGAGGGAATTATGAAGCCTGTGAGCTTTCTTGGCTAGTGGATGGATCCTATTGTTTGCAGGCGTTCATACTTTTCAAAGGGGAAAAAAAAATCTTCCCTTCCACCATTTGGGGTTTGGTTTACTGATCACATTCCCAGTGTTGTTTCCTGTCAGTGCCCCTCAGAGCCTCTCACTCTTTTGAACTGTCTTGTCATCCCCACTTCTTCCTTCTTTCCTTTCCTTCTCCTCTCCTTCCTGTCTTTGGTCACTCCCTCTCTCCCCCTTCTTCTGTCTCTGCATTTCTGTCACGGCTGGGTGCCAGGATGGCCTTACTGAGGACCCAACTTGGCAGCCTTTCCTTACCACCTTTGTCTTCTGCTGGAGTGTCCTTAGTCCGTGGTCTGTGGAACATGGCGAAGTTGTGATCTAATGTCTGCTCTGTAGCCCCGCTGATACCCAGTCTTTTATGTGTCACTATACACACACTGTGAGGGCTTCCAGCCCCAAACAAGTTGTTTTGCCTTGGTGCTGGGTACTGTGTGTGTGTGTGTGTGCGTGTGCACACACCTGCACACACACGCACGTGTGTACTTGTTTTCCCCAGTAAGGGTCAGGATGACCCCCATGGCTATTGCATTATTCTGGGAATACACTTGGGCCCACCGCATCCTCAGATCTGCCTGTCAGCGCTGCTGGCTCTTTGGTTACGGTTCTGGGCTCATTAGACTTACTCATCTAGGAGTAAGCTGTTATTTTCATGACCAGAGGTCTTCTAATACAGCAGTTTTCACGCATTTTTGGTCTTTTGCTCTGTATTCTTTTAAGAGGATCTCTTTCTCTTTCTTTCTTTCTTTCTTTCTTTCTTTCTTTCTTTCTTTTTTTTGAATCCTCACTGAAAAAATGTTATGCCGAGTCCAGTATGCCCAACAGGTCACCCTGGGGCTGTTGTGTTTGGGGTGCGGGTGGGAAGTTCAGCGCTTGTCTTCCTCCTCCGGGACCCCAGCGGCCCACTGAGGGATTCCACGAAGAGTGCTACAGGTCTTTGGAGCAGAGTTTGAAATTTCCCTGGTCTGGTCCCCTTCCCTTTCAATTCATAGGTGAGATCCAGAGAGCACGGGGGCCAGGGGCGGGGGCATGCTACAGAAAGGCTCAAGGGCAAAAGGTCAAAGTGTCATGCCACTAGGAGCCCAGTCATTGGTCCCGAACAAACCAAAAAGGGAACCCTTGATTCTACACCCGTTATCAGTATTCTGACGGCTGTGTGGCCAGTCTTGGGGCGGAGGATGTAGAATTATTGTTCTTTCTGAGACAGAAAGACTCTCTCCCCTACCATCCCCCACCAACAAAGGCCCAGACAGACCCACCCCCGGACAGCAAATGGACAGGTTACCATGCCTTCCTTACACATTATTTCGGTAAGATTTGTTCTTCTCTTACGAGGATGTTATTTCCTGTGTTTATTCTAAAAAGAGAGGCTAGGTCAGAGAGACCCAGTAAATGAGTATTTACTTGATACATTTGGCTCTGTTCCTCTAATGCCTGGGCTAGGACAGGCTGTGCTTGCAGGCATGGAGTTGCCAGACGTAGCCAGGCAGGGGGCCGAGATGAGACCACCGATTGTAGCCGCAGGGGCCCAAAGAGAGCTGTTGCACCATCCACTATGAGCTGGTGCAGAGAGAGCCCGGCTGTCAGGGAAGGGGCTCTGGGGAAAACTTGGCTCGCAGAGGGTGGCCTCGTGGACAGGGAGCTGGGTGGGGGGCGCCCTGTGCTCTGTTCAGACTCCTCTTTCTCTCGCCTTCTCCTCTGTCCCTTGCAGTGATGTAATGGGCTTCCCACCACAGCCCCCCGCCGGCTTCCTCACTGTCCGGACACTGTCCCAGGCCCTCCTGGCCCTCACCCAGCCTACCAGGACAGCACAGCGCTCATCTTTCTGCCTCCAAGTTTTTGTGGTTTTTTTTTTAATTTTTCATGTTTATGATGAAATATACATATGGAAGGCTGCCTGTGCCATATTCATAAAGATGAAAAATAATTAGAGTTAAAAAACTAAAATGAACCCTCACGGCTCTACCCTATAGCCTGGGCAGTTGAACAAGACTGCCTGGGCTTTTAGAAGCCTGCTAAACTGAATACAATTCTTATAATTTATAAGATTCTTTTATTCTCTATAATGAATCCAAGCATTAGCAAATTGTGAAAGTTTTATTTCTTCCTCTCCAGTCCTTCTGCAATGTTTCCCCTTGTCTCGCCTCACTGTACTGGCTCAGACCTGCAGGAGGGCCACCAGCCCAAGAGTATATCCCGGTATATTCCTGTTTTGTTCCTGATTTTAAATGGAATTCTTAGAATATTTTACTGCTGAGCTATCATGCCTCCCAAGTATTTTGTATGGATAGCTTTTATCAGGTTGCTAATTTTATTATGCATGGATGTTGATTTTTATCAAATGCATTTTCTGTACCTTTTGAGAGGTTCATATAGTGTCATTTTGTTGTTGTTGTTGTTTTTCTTTCTTTTTTAATCCTTTGAAGCAATGCAGTGCTTTACACTCCTAGAATTTTTAATGTGAAAACAAACTTAAGTTCTTGGAATTAACCCAGCTTGGTCATGATTGATTTTCTTTTTTAGACATTGCTAGATTTCATTTGCTGGTGTTTTGTTGGGCATTTTTACAATTTTTTTTGCAAGTTAGGTTAGTAGGATTTTTTTTTCTTTCTCTATTATTCTTGTCTATTTTGGTGCAAAGGCAAAAGTAGCCTCATAAAATGAGTTGGGAAATATTCCTTTCTTCTATTCTCTGGCAGTGTTTGTATAAGATAGGAATTATCTGTTTCTCGAATGTTTAGTAGCTCTTGCTTGTAAAAAAAAAAAACCCTCTTGGGTCTGGCATTTGTTTAATATGATGCTTTAAATTTTTTAAATGCTTATAGGGCCATTCTTGGGTCAATTAAAAAATTTATGGTTTTCTAGTAATTTGCATATTTTGTTGAAATTGCTGAATCTATGGGCTTCAAGTTGCTCATAACATTATCTGACCTTTTTTTCCTCTGTTGCATCTACAGCTTATCCCCCTTTTAATTTTTAGTATGTTTATTTGCCCCTTTGCGTTTAGTATGATTCCTTCTTAGTTTGAAGTCCACATAGTCTTGCTCTCTATTAAAAAAAGGAAATCTATTTTCTTATCTATTACCATGCGTTCCAGCCACACTGGATTGCTGTCTTTCTCTTGATGGATTCGTAATTTCCTGAAGCAGGGCCTTCATGTCTGGCCTCCCCACCATTTTGGTCACTCTTCACTCCATCTTCATCCTTTGAACTACTCGTTTCTCAAGGCACATCTCAAATTCCACTTGTTTTATGAAGCTTTCTCCCATTTTCCCTCAAACAGGCCAGACATCTCCTCCTGGGTGAATCGCACATCCCCCCACCAACTTCTCCATAGCAAGTCTCATGTTCTGTGTTATTCTGAATGAGTGGCTCACGTGTGTGCCTCTGGAAAGTGACAGAGGTATGACACTGTTCTTCCAGCACAGACATAGGTATGACAGATCCTATGCCTGTGCTGGAAGATCCTAGCAGAGAAAAGCTCAGGAGTCTATTATGTTTGACTGTACTGAATCAAAATGGTGTAACTGAATAGGTATTCATCCTTTGGCAAAATGTAGAGGTAAAACATTGACGTGTAGGCCACATGGTACAATCCTGGCTAACATGAAGCTGTCCTTACCTCTGAATGCTCTGCTTTCCCTTTTCTCCCTGGTCTGAGGAAGCAGAGGAGGCCTTAGACATGGACACCACACCTCTCAAGGTATTGAGGAGACGTGGACAAAGAACTTCTCTTAGAGGGAACGAGGACGCAGAAAAGGATGACTGGTCTACCCATAGTTGTTGAGCTTTCCTTAATATCTACTAAGTTCCAAGTATTACGCCAGGTCATATGTAATCTTCATACCAACTCAGAGACAGGGGTACTGTTACCATCTCCGGTTTTACAGAGAAACTGAAGTTCAGAGAGTGGAGGCGATCTAGCCAAGGTCACTGGAAGTGGCAGAGCTGAGATTTGAAGCAGGGTCTGACTCTTTTCTTCGACTACCCAATCTCTCTGTTCTTTATGATGGCCTCGCACAACCTCAGCGATGGATTGGTCACCTGTTGCGGGGGTAGCCTCTGCCTGGCTCCCACTATGCTATGGTCAGCTTTTCAGGTATTTTAGTGACCACATGTGACCTCCTGTCTGCTGACTGATCTTGGAAGCTGCTGGAATGAGGTAAGAATACGTGCGGCTGCTTGGGCTGCTTCCTGTTCCCACAGCATCTCTCTCTATTCCCTGACTTGGAGCTCAGATTTGCTCCTTTTTTCTCCATCTGTATTTTTATATGAGCCTGGGGGGCTACCCTTTTCATCCTCTACCAACCAGAGTGACTTTGGTCAAGTCATTTCGTCTTTCCCAGCTTCAGTCTCTTCATCCATTGGTAGAGATAAAAATGTTGGGAGGATCCAATGGGGGTAATTTGTGTCGAGGCACCCGGATGTGATGTATGTAGTTCTCTGGCCAGTAGCAGTATAATCGCTCATGATTGGAAAACTCAGAATATAATAAAATTTAGTTGCAAAGGATTGATATCAGAGCAGAAGCCATTGTTGTGGTCCTGTATGCATCCCCTAAGCCCGGAGTCCCGAGTGACACCCAACATGTGCATCTTGGCTCCATGGAAACCCAGCAGGCAGGAGCCACTGACACTTCAGGGGGCTGAGGACATTAGTTGTTCTGGCCCAGAAGAGCGGGTTGGAAGGGTAACTCCAGCCCCGCAGTGTGGATCCTGGAACCATACCTTCCTTTGACATCCATGCTATAGCTGCGCAAGGACCATGGTAAGTCCAGAGTCCCCTTCGGTGTCTTCGAGAGCCCCCCTGCTCCCTGGCAGAGGTGGGAGCTTGTTTCTACACTGTCCCCAGGCTCTCCTCGCCAGAGCAGATGGTTTGAAATACACATGAGCATCTCTGAAGGCAGCTGCCAGGTGGAACTGTCCGAAAGTTGTGCGCACACGCAGGGCGGTAAGTAGGAATTACTAAGGGACAACTCTGAAGACAAGAACTCCCAGGGATGTGTGTGCTGGGCTGTAATTGTGATGACAGCCATCCCCAGCCCGCCGGACCTGTACCACCTGCTGGTGTGATGCAGAAGGCTGACTTGGCCCATGGATTTTACATCTCCGTTCCTAGGGATGACTTTGCTGGTGGCGGGTTCTGGTAAACGCTACCCCACAGGTGTTTGCAGCATGCTCCCAGGCTCATCTCTGGAAGACTATTATTTCTGTCGCTGCTGATCACTCCAAGCTCCTCTGGTTGTTTGTGGGTGTTCCATTTTTAGTCTAGTCTTGCTAAGAGTTGTGAAGCAGATTTTGTTATAAGAAGATTTTGTTGTGGATTTGAGATGTGTTCTGCTGGTGGCAGACAAGGCTTTATCAAGTAATACTTCTCTGAAGATCCGTAACTCCTCTTAGGAGAGAAAACCAAATGCACCTAGTTCATTGTCAGCAGCTGTCTCAATGAACATGGGAAGGTTGTGCAAATTGCTCTGAGTAGGTCAAACGTAAAGACAGAGTGCTGAGGACTGGTCTCCCTGGTGGGGCTTTTGGGATTCTTGCAGTGTCTAGGAGCTTAGGGGCATCTCCCTGTGCACTATGCCTCCTGACTACTTTTTGCAGAGTTTCAGTTGGTAAATACTTCTGAATGGACATACCTAATTGTCAAATAACATTTTTTGTTAGCCTTGACCCTGGGAGGCAGGTGCCTTTTGTTGAGGATTGATGCCTCAAGAAGCTCCAGCTAGAGCCAAGACCCAGAAAAGCAGTGGCCACAGACATTGGCGTGCAATTGCCCATTTGACCCGCGGTGAAAGGTCTGTTGTCTGGAAGGGGCTGGCTTCTGCCCACACATCCCATCCTCAGACTCCTCCCTGAAAAAAAAAAAAAAAGAAAGCGAGCAGTAGAAATGTGTTGACGAGGTTATAAAGTTTAGCAGGTGCCAAACACAGCCCAGAGTAGAGGGGTGAGTATTCAGAAGTGAGGCAGTCACACCCCTTCAGGGAGCAAGATCCCCTAGGGGGTCCGGTGTGCATGAGCTGGGAGCACGTACTGCTTCAGATCACCGATTGTGCTCAGCAATTAAGCACAGACCTAGTGGAAGAGAAAGAAAACTGCCAAGCATCCCCCCTCCTCTACACTTCCCGGGTCCCTACCCCGCTTGAGGCAATGCTCATTCCCCTCTCATTCCCTCCTGTCTGTACTGTTGCGACAAACAGCCTCCTGACTGTTCTCCCACTTCCTGCCTCTCTTCTCTTGGGCCTTTTCCTGAACTCAGATATTTACCAGAAAGCAGTGGCAAGATGCAGTTTTCTGAGGCCGGTTGTAATTGCCTCGATCTCGTGCTCAGACTCCAGCAGCTAAGGGGCAATCCGCTCTCTTTCTCCTCCTGTCCGTGGGCTTCCCAACCAGAGGAACAGTCTTTGGTTCCTTGGTTCTCCCTCACTTCTACTCATGTCCAGCCAAATTGGAAACCCACCTGCTTCCTGAACACACCTGAAAATTTTCTCCCTCTGCCGTAGCTGTTTACCTAACTGTGTTTCTTCTTCTCATAATTTTGCCTGTCGTTTGCTGATATCATCTCCTTTACTAAGCTTTCCTTGACACCCTGCCCCCCGCTGGAAAGGATTCTTCTTCCTCTGGACTCACCTAGTCCAGGGCCATTAAACTTCCTTCTTGGCTCAAATTCCCGTTGCTTGTGACTTGCCTGTCTCCCTCATTGGACAGTGAGCTCCTTGAGGGCCAGGGCCTGTGTTGGATTCACTGTCGCATTCCATCTTGGGGGCACTAACAGAGCCCTTGGTAAATGTTGGAGGGGCCCCACCTGCCACTCTGAAACCCCGAGCTTCTTTGGGAGGCCGTGAAAACACATTGTTCCCCTTCTGAGGAATTCAGATTTCTGGTCTACCAATTGGGTTGGGGGGGGGGTTGGTTTGTAAAATTTGTTTGCCAAGGCCATGGCCATCTCCAATGTTCCATGAGCCAACTTTACAAGAAGAGTTCATGTGACTGTGTTTTCTTCTTAGAGCCCAAGTTGTTCCTTCACAGCATGGACTCTTGCTACCTTCTGCTATCTTTGTATAAAGACAGAAACCAAGGGACAGCCTCTGTTCTTTTGTTTTCTGGGACCGCAGTTCTCCCTGTATTTCTAGCACCTTTCTGATTTGTGACCCTGGAAACCAAGGCAGTGTTTTACAGTGGTGCATAATCTGCCTAATGTAGTTGTAAGGCAGGTTGAACATTTGGCACAGTGTCTGATAAGCACTCAGTCAAGTTTTGCTCTTTTCCTTATGATTCATAGTCTCTTTCCAACAAGGAAGACCTGAGTTCAGATCCAGGTTTTGTCACTTCCTGGTGATGTGACTAGTAATATAACTTCCATGCTCTAGAGGAACTCTACTGGGAACTTACGCTGCAGATGCATTGTTGGTAAGAAGTAAGCTGCTTCATATAAAACTGCCTAGCGTGGTCATGGTGCTTGACACATCAGAGCTCAAAAATGTAGTTATGGTTATGGTGATCATGATTATGCTGCACATTATAGTTGTTTCATAAATTAATCCAAAATCCAATTTTAAGTGCCTGCTATATTCTGGGAGCTATGAAAAGCACTTTCATAATAACAGTGACAAAGATGATGTTACTGTTATCTGTCATTAATATTTATTGAATACTTTCTCTGCTGTGAACGAGAGATTGAATGAGACCCCTGGGGCGCCTGGGTGGCTCAGTTGGTTAAGCATCTGACTCTTGATTTCAGCTCAGGTCATGAGCTCAGGGTTATAGGACCGGGCTCCATGTTGGACTCTGCACTAGGGTCATGGAGACTGCTTAGGGTTCTCTCTCTCCCTCTGCCCCTAACCTCCCCTCATTCTTAAAAGAGAAAAAGAGAGAAAGAGAGAGCGAGCCCTGGATTGGAGAGACTGAGTGGAGCTGTATTATTAACACTTCTTTTGAAGTCTGGTCCACATCTACCTAGGAATAGTGGTCAAGTTTAGTGTTGGGTGTTATTTGGATCTTTGGGACTTTTCTCTCGAGTAATGAGGAGGGAATCCAACTGTAGTTGGCTTTGTTGAATCTGCTTGGGAAAGCTCTGTAGCTTGTTCCACTCATGTCAAAAACCCCACTGTAAAATTGGCCTTGCCTCTAAATCGATTACATGCACTGATGGGGATGTGTTAACCGACTAGGACTCCCTGCCCCCGTCCTTCCTGCTGAACTTGCCACTTAATGCATCCTCATTGGCTCTCCGGTAAGCGGGAAACAAATTGAGCTCTTTTGTCTTCTTCAGAAGTCTAGGGAGTGATGTTGAATCAGCCTATAGGGCTGTGAAATCAGCATATAGGTTGTTGCAGGGGTGGTTTGCAGTGGGTCAACCCCCGGAGCCTGGGATCCAGATTCAATTCAGATCATTCCCTCCAGATGTATCGAAACTCAGTAGAATGATCAGAGCGGCCCAGATGTTTTCTAAAACCCGCCATTTGTAGGGACCGGCACACTTCAGCTCAGACTCCAAATGGTTGAATGAGGTGGGGCTGGGGGAGAGGCATCAGGGACTGCAAATTAGTGACATGTAAATTAGCAAAGTGATCAGAAAATCTTTGCTGCCTCTGTCGTGTTGATGCTCCTTTGATTCCAAATAGATCACTGGCCACTGTGCAGTTCTACTATGAATCGAGACACATTTGAGAAAAATTAATCTGTACCAAGTACAAGTAAGGTATAATTTTCTTGGCTGTGAATGGAAAGCTTTTTTTGTCCTACAAATAAACAGTCTTGCTGGGTTATGAAGGGCAAGAGGTGCAGACACACAGAAACTGCTGTGTTAATGACAATGTTTTGAGGCTCAGATATGACTCAGGTATAATGCAGATCTTTAGCATTCCCGGGGATAAAGTGGTAGGGCCAAGAAGGTATGGAGCATTACTGAGTTAATCCACAGCCATCACCTGCTTCTTGCAACTGAAATAACTACTCAACAAGTATGGGTTTGCTCAGTACATCCATCAAACGCCATGGCCAATGTACAGCATATCAAAGGATTTGGAGGGCACAAAGCAAATTCAGGGACAGGGCATGAGGCAGAGAATTTGATCCAACAATAGATAGTTTTTTAAAAATAAGTTTAGGGGCACCTGGGTGGCTCAGTGGGTTAAAGCCTCTGCCTTCGGCTCAGGTTATGATCCCAGGGTCCTGGGATCAAGCCCCACATCGGGCTCTCTGCCCAGCAGGGAGCCTGCTTCCTTTCCTCTCTCTCTGCCTGCCTCTCTGCCTACTTGTGATCTCTGTCAAATAAATAAAATCTTTTTAAAAAAATAAAAATAAGTTTAAAGAGGCTCAGAAAATAAATAAAATAAGAGTAGTGGGTGACTGTGGAAAGGGCACTGTACAGACACACTTGGATTCTAAATCCGGTTTTGTAAATTATTAGCGTCTTCACGTTTTCTCTAACCTCAGTTACTGAATCTATAAAAGGAAGTGGCCGAACCGTCTTTCAGTTCTAACACCCGATGACAGTGATGACAGGATAAGAACTGCATATCAGGGCATCTGGGTGCCCAGGCCAACTGGGTGGCTCTGTTGGTTAGGCGACTGCCTTCAGCTCTGGTCATGATCCTAGAGTCCTGGGATCGAGTCCCGCATCGGGCTTCCAGCTCCATGGGGAGTCTGCTTCTCCCTCTGACCTTCTCCCCTCTCATGCTCTCTCTCACTCTCTCTCTCTCTCAAATAAATAAATAACATCTTAAAAGAAAAGAACTGCATATCAGTAAGTAACACACATCCCCCTGAAACAAAGTGAAAAGGCATCTTTTAAAATTTTGGTCTAGGTGTGCGGAGATTTTACACATTGGTCACACACAAACTAAAGAGGCGCATTTCCCACATCCCTAACAAAGTTACCTGTCCTGCACTCAGTGTTCATAGCTTTATTTTAATTTTAATTTTATTGAGGTGAAATCCGCACAACTCACAATCAGCCATTTAAAGACATAGGATACGGTGACAGTATATTCCCAGTGTTGTGCAACCGTCAGCTCTATCTAATTCCAAAACCTCTTTATCATGCCAGAAGGAAACTCCATACCCATGAAGCTGTCGCTTTCCATTCTCCTCTCTCTCCAGAATGGCGTCACTTTAAAAATGTACCTTCGAAGTGAATTCAAAGGGGTACTGGTTGCTTAGGAAGCCGCAGCAGGGAAAGCAACAAATATCCCTGCCTTTATTTCTCTGTCAGAGCAAATTTGAGGGACAGCAAGTCAGCGCCTTTCCATTCTTCCTTAGAGGCCCAGGGCTCCCTGATACCAAGTATGGCAAGCTTCTGAAACCAAGCTTTGGCTACTTGACAGACTTAGAGACTTAGGGTTAGGGACCCTCTCTGTCATGGTGTCAAACAAATACAAGTTCACTCTTTAAAAAAAAAATCATTAAAAAAAAACCATGCTGTCTTGGTGATCACAGCTTTGTATCAGGTAATGTGAAGAAATCAGGTAATGTGATGCCCCCCGTTTTATTTTTGTTTTTCAACATTTCCTTAGCGATTCGGGGTCTCTTCTGATTCCATACAAATTTTTGGATTATTTGCTCCAGCTCTTTGAAGAATACCGGTGGAATTTTGATCGGAATAGCATTAAAAGTATAGATTGCTCTAGGCAGTATAGACATTTTAACAATGTTTATTCTTCTGATCCAAGAGCATGGAATGGTCTTCCATCTTTTTGTGTCTTCTTCAATTTCTTTCATGAGTGTTCTGTAGTTCCTCGAGTACAGATCCTTTACCTCTTTGGTTAGGTTTATTCCCAGGTATCTTATGGTTCTTGGTGCTATAGT
>NC_081575.1:13112885-13114556 GCF_022355385.1 Mustela nigripes
GTTAGGTTTATTCCCAGGTATCTTATGGTTCTTGGTGCTATAGTAAATGGAATCGATTCTCTAATTTCCCTTTCTGTATTTTCATTGTTAGTGTATAAGAAAGCCACATTGACTTTGTATCCTGCCACGTTGCTGAATTGTTGTATGAGTTCTAGTAGTTTGGGGGTGGAGTCTTTTGGGTTTTCCATATGAAGAATCATGTCATCTGCAAAGAGAGAGAGTTTGACTTCTTCATTACCAATTTGGATACCTTTTATTTCTCTTTGTTGTCTGATTGCTGTTGCTAGGATTTCTAATACTATGTTGAACAAGAGTGGTGAGAGTGGGCATCCTTGTCGTGTTCCTGATCTCAAAGGGAAGGCTGCAAGCTTTTTCCAATTGAGGATGATATTTGCTGTGGGTCTTTCATAGATTTGATAAAGTTCAGGAATGTTCCCTCTATCCCTGTACTTTGAAGCGTTTTAATCAGGAACGGATGCTGGATTTTGTCAAAGCTGTGACCACCAAGACAGCATGGTACTGGCATAAAAACAGACACATAGGCCAGTGGAACAGAGTAGAGAGCCCAGATATGGCCCCTCAACTCTATGGTCAAATAATCTTCAACAAAATAGGAAAAAATATACAGTGGAAAAAAGACAGTCTCTTCAGTAAATGGTGCTGGGAAAACTGGACAGCTATATGCAGAAGAATGAAACTCGACCATTCTCTTACACTGTACACAAAGATAGACTCAAAATGGATAAAAGACCTCAATATGAGACAGGAATACATCAGAATCCTAGAGGAGAACATAGGCAGTAATCTCTTCGATGTCAGCCACAGCAACTTCTTTCAAGATATGTCTCCAAAGGCAAAGGAAACAAAAGCGAAAATGAACTTTTGGGACTTCATCAAAATCAAAAGCTTCTGCACAGCAAAGGAAACAGTCAAGAAAACAAAGAGGCAACCCACGGAATGGGAGAAGATATTTGCAAATGACAGTACAGACAAAAGGTTGATATCCAGGATCTATAAAGAACTCAAACTCAACACACACAAAACAGACAATCATATTTAAAAAATGGGCAGAAGATATGAACAGACACTTCTCCAATGAAGACATACAAATGGCTATCAGACACATGAAAAAATGTTCATCATCACTAGCTGTCAGGGAGATTGAAATTAAAACCACATTGAGATATCATCTTACACCAGTTAGAATGGCCAAAATTAGCAAGACAGGAAACAATGTGTGTTGGAGGGGATGTGGAGAAAGGGGAACCCTCTTCCACTGTTGGTGGGAATGCAAGTTGGTGCAGCCACTTTGGAGAACAGTGTGGAGATTCCTCAAGAAATTAAAAATAGAGCTTCCCTATGACCCTGCAATTGCACTCCTGGGTATTTACCCCAAAGATACAGATGTAGTGAAAAGGAGGGCCATCTGTACCCCAATGTTTATAGCAGCAATGGCCACGGTCGCCAAACTGTGGAAAGAACCAAGATGCCCTTCAACGGACTAATGGAAAAGATGTGGTCCATATACACTATGTGGTCCATATACACTATGGAGTATTATGCCTCCATCAGAAAGGACAAATACCCAACTTTTGTAGCAACATGGATGGGACTGGAAGAGATTATGCTGAGTGAAATAAGTCAAGCAGAGAGAGTCAAGTATCATATGGT
>NC_081575.1:13114566-13128101 GCF_022355385.1 Mustela nigripes
TCCACTTATTTGTGGAGCATAACAAATAGCATGGAGGACATGGGGAGATAGGGAGGAGAAGGGAGTTGGGGGAAATTGGAAGGGGAAGTGAACCATGAGAGACTATAGACTCTGTTCTGAGGGTTTTGAAGTGGGTGGGAGGTCGGGGTAACAGGTGGTGGGTATTATAGAGGGCATGGATTGCATGGAACACTGGGTGTGGTACAAAAACAATGAATACTGTTATGCTGAAAATAAATTTAAAAAAATTAAAAAAACAACAACAACAGAAAAGCTCAGATCAGTCCAAAGAAAAAACAAGAAAATCACCCAAATTCCTAATATCCAGAGAATCAGCGTATAGTGTCAAGTGTTTGAGAAATTTTCCATACATTTCAACTTATATCTTATGTATTTGCAAATATGAAGTCAGATGGCACACACTTTTTAAAACTTCATTGTTGAGGTCAGATATATTTGTGAAAATTCATACAACATAGGCTTATAAAGTGTAAAATAGAACATCTGCGGCTCTTAACTCCCCTTTTTTCCATTCAGCAGTGTATCTGGGACCTATTTTTCTGTCGGTATGCTTTTTAGAGCATTGTTTCAGTTGCTGCCCTACGCAGTATGTGTTTATGCTACAACATCCTCAAATCTGGCTCCTTTTTCGGACAGTTAGGTCATTTCCAGTCATCCAGCTGCCATAGCGATGCTGTGGCCGGTGCCGAAATTTGTGCCCATATCTAGGTATTAGTTCTTTGGCACAAACGTGAATACATGCTTTTTGCTGCCAGGGCTGCTGATGAGAATGCAGTATAATGAAGCCAAAACAGAAAGTCATGTTCGAGTCCGCTATTGCACAACCGGCAGCTCTTTTCATTTTGCAAAGCATGGCCATACCCATTATTTCATTTAATACTAGCAGGGGCTACTCACTAATACTTATTATGCATATACGTACTGGATATTATTCTGTGTGCTTTAGGCATAGGGATCTTATTCAACCTTTCTCCTTTATGTACTGTTATTACCTCTGTTCTAGAGATGGGAAGAGTCAGGAAGCTAGGAGACATGCTCTAAATTGCCCAACATATGGTCGTGGTGGAGCCCGAATTTTACCTTTTTTTTTTTTTTTAAGTAGACTCCGCAGGCCTGGAGCCCAGTGTGGGGCTGGAATCATGACTCTGAGTTCAAGATCTGAACTGAGATCAAGCGTTGGATGCTTGACTGACTGAACCACCCAGGAGTCCCCCCAGATTTACTTCTCTCTTTTGGATTCTAGATCCAATATCATTCCTCCTATACCACAAAAGCCTCTTTGAATGACAAGATATTCCAAGGCTATGTAGGGGCAAGTGAGTTCAGTTCCCCACCAGTTAACCTGGAAAGACTCACAAAGAAGGAAACCACATGGTGTTTGTAGACTATGTGCCCAGCCTTCCCAGTCCAGGCCGGCTTCCTCTGGGGATGCCTGCCTATGGTTAATTTCACCCTGTGGTCCATACAAACTTGAAAGCGTGGTGCCTTCCCTTCCCCACAGTAAGACTAGAGCGGCCGTGCCTGAGCCATCAGGAATGATGTATGGAAGTTTGAAAGGGGCCAGGAGCAGAGACTGTGGGGGTTGGGGGCAAAGGTCTCATTTACGTTAAGAGTCACCGTGAATTAGGTTCTGGGGTCAAGGGCTCCAATGAATTTGTCATGAAAGGGCCAACAACAGGACAAATAGGCTGAATTCACTGGATGGTTTCATTCGTGCTGAGGAACAAATGATAGTTTGTGCTGTTTCCTTCATAGGAAAAAGAAGCTGTAACACGAGACATACGTACCAGTAGGCCCAGGAAGATTGGCTTCCTGGAAAGTCGGGGGCTATGGGAAGGCAGCTAAGGCACCATTCAGGAACCAAAATAATGTTGGCACTGGGAGTCTCTGCCTATTTTCCAGGGCATCTGCTAAAGCTTCAGACTGTGTTCTGGTTGGCCTTGGTGCCTGGTGTCTTCACTGACCCAGATCATGCAGCCAGACTGATGACTGCAAAGATTATGTACTCACAGAGGTCAAAGCTGTGAGGGTCACTGTCGATCATCTTCAGATACCCGCTTCCTGCATTGACTGGTGAAGAAACCAGGGGCTGACAAGGAAAGGGACTTTCCCAAGGTGCCCACACCAGTGACTCCCAGTGTCAGAGCTCAGGAGTCATGTTTGCGATCTTCAGTTAAAGTTATATTCATCACTGATGTGCTGTGAACTAAATCACTTTCCTTCCTTTTCTTTTTCTCCCTCTTCCACGTCTTCTACCTTCTCCACTCCTCCTCCCTTCCCCCATTTTCCCTTTCTCTACTTCCCCCACCTCCTTCACGTTCATCTCCATTCTCACATACTTAACCTCTCTGGTGTGTATCACCCATATGCTATCTAATGAACAAGATACTTTAATATCAGTTATGTCATTTGATCCTTCATCTGTCTTGGCCATAGTGCTCATAAATGGAACATCTTATGCATAGACAGAAAGTGCAAGCCACGGGCCCCCTCCCCATCCAGGCTGGCTGGCTTCCTGAGCCTAGTGCAGGTGGTGTGTATGAGCCATGGGCTTCCTCCCTGGGACACTTTTTTGTAGACATCTCAGGGTTGGACTTTCATGGCACAGCCCCAGGCTTGGTGGCAAGGAAGGAAGGAAGGAAGTTAAGAAGCTTTCCTGTCATTGGAGCCAGATCCTAAATAAACCTTTGCTTGGCAAGCATACTTCCCATATTACCCGGCTGGCCCCGTGTGTGGGCCCCACTCACTGGCCCTCTTTAGCCAAGAGCAAATTCCATGCAGACCTCAGCACTCACTTGGATGCCCGAGGATACCTCCCTGAAGAGCATTACTCTGTAATAGGCTCGCCTCCTGGGACATTCGGTTTCTATCCAGAAGATGAGGGGCTTGGGGAGGGAGGAAGAGGCATGGGGATGGGGGAACAGAGAGAGAGAGAGAGACTTGTAAGCATGCAAAAACTATTTTCACCCACAGTAAGAAGTTCATGTATTCTTTCCTTCACTCACTTCTTTGTTCATTCCATAGATCACTGTTGATCTTGGCTGAAACCACTCTTGGCTACAGAATACAACATTATCCTCAATGGGTTTATATTCTAATGGGGTGCGGAAGACAGTAAACAGATAAACAAATAGATCTACATTACTTTTATCCATTCATGTCTGTAATATCATACTATGAAGAAAATGAAAGCAGGTGTAATAGATTCTTAGTATTAGTGGAACGTTTTCCTTGGGAGCAGGGATGCTTCATCCAGTCAATGAAGAGCAGGCCAAGTTCATGAAGAGTACGGCTGCTGGATGGGGTAGTTGCTGGAGGTGGCATTTCTCCCAGTCACTTCTTTTTTTCTCACCCAAATCGGAAGCCAGGTCATCAGCTGGGAGCGAGGAGGAAGAAAGGAGAATTAGAGTTGTGAGCTGAGAGGAGACAGTAGGAAATAGTCTCCAGAGTAGGACGTCAGACAGGGCCAAGGGCTCACACTCAACATCTAAGTTTAATTGTTGTCTTAAGGGACAACAGTGTGGTTGTGTGTTTCTCCAGCCACGTTAGGCTTGCTTGGGAGCAGGCATGGAGTCATTACAAAGAGTTGGATTTTGCCTGAGCTCATGAGAGAAGGCATGCGAGGGAACTGAGGCTGTGTGCCAGCCTCTTTTCGGCGTTTGGCCTCCCTGGGCCTCCTTAACGTTTCCTCGTTACCCTTTTGTGTCCTCTCTCATTTTATATTGTGGCAGGTAACTCTCCTATGCAGGTATCAAATATGTCCTCCCAAGTTACAAACAAATATGGAGGAGAGGGCGAGAGAATGGCGGAGCTCCAGAAGAAGCACGTGTATGAAAGCAAGAGAGATTGGCACTGAGCTGGTAGAGTATTTAATTTTGGGGGAGACTCTCTATGATTCTGCTCTGGGTGATCTTCTGAGGTAGCAGAGTCTCCAGTTTGGTCAATATAAAAGCTTCCTGGTCATTTGTTGTTATTAATAATCGTTAATTATAATAATAATAATAATATAATATAATAATAATAGTTGCTGTTGTTAATCATCATCATCATCATCATAGCAGCTACTACCATTTCCTGAGCGCTTACCATGAGGAAGGCACTTCACTAAGTGCTTTAAATGCCTAAACTCATTTAATCTTCTAGTAGTCATAGGACTTAAGTACTGTTACCCCCTTTTTGAGATGAGGTTAGGTAGCTTATCCAGTAGGACACAGCTCGCCAGCTTCAGGGCAAAGTTTGGAACCGAGAACTTTGTGAGTACATAGCCCACATTCTTAGCCACTCCTGTGCTGCCCTTCAGCCCCCAACATTTTGCATGTTCAAGTTGGTACACACATCCATCTGTCTGTCCGTCCAGTAGAACTCTCCCTATTCTCACTCTGGGCTAAGTCACTGTGTCAGTTGCTGGGTGGGGAGAGGGTGTGGGTGGGGCTCAGCCACCAATCCTTCATCCCTCCTGTGCTCATTTAGAGGTTCTAAAAGAAGCCAGAGGGGGAGTTGTCTTTGTCCCCGGAAGCTGCTCTGGAAACTCGAGTTTTAGGCTCTTGGTATATATCCTGATGACTAAGCCTGTGGGACTGTGCCTCTCTGCCTTCTTCGTCTCTGAGACCTTTATATCTCCTGGTATTGCTGGTTCTGTGGATACTCAGCTTCTGTCTTACTCTTCTCTGTGCTGTCATCCTACCCCCTACCCCCTCTCTGAGCTCTCAACTCTTCTAGGGCCGTCTGAGACCTTTGCTAGGCTTGGCATGACAAATTGCCTTCTTATCATACCAAATGCTGGCATGTAAAATAGAATATGCCTTCTGTTTACATACTGCTTCCATCTCCTGAATCCATCTAGATCCAGGAAACCGATGTCATCAACATAAAACCCACAGAAGCAGCACATGCTGGGAATCGGTCCTCCATACCAGAGCTGATAGGGATGGATCGCTGAATTCTGTAGATCGCATCTGTCCTAAGCAGCCCATTAGCTATGCTTGACTTCAGCTACCACATTTTGCCTGCTGTGAGCTTGCTCTACCCTTCTATGAAGTGTATTTTCTAACAGTGCGGAAGAAATACACAAGATTGATTAGAGTTGGCACAATTTGTGCATACTTCCTTTTGCAGTTATTCTTGTAGTGGCTGCTTTAAAAGACTCAAAAAAAATCCTTTAGCTAATTTTGTTCCTCTATAAAGTTTAGTTTAAGTTTTAGTGGGTGTATTTATGTGCAAATCGGATCAACTTCCAATGATAGCTTTGTATTGTTCGCGTTTTGATGTTTTGTTTCCCTGAGCAGATTGATTTGCCATTATGGGAAAACGTTTGAACTAAAAAAGTCTTGTGAACTTTGTTCCACTAATCTGATCAAAGAAAATAGAAGCAGCACGTGTAGACAGAAACCTGCAAATTAAATTGACTTTTCCAATTGAAATGCATTTGATCTGCATGCATTATGGAACTAGGGTAGTTGTTCCTTCTTGGTTCTGCAAACACATTGAGGTTTAGACCGTTTTCCAAAGTCTTTAAAAATACACGCGGGAGAAGAATCGACAGCGTGAATGGCTAATAGCATCTTCTCTTTGGTACGAAGTTAGGATACCTTACCGGTGATGTCAGTCCTTCCGGTCCCATCGGGCAGACTTGCTGAGCACCATGCAGTGGCGCTGTCTGTGCAAACAGCCGGGCCAGCCTCGCTCTGCGGTGTCAGGTTGTTCAAGGCAAGCCATGAGCGGCAGAAGCGTTGCAGAAGGCGTTAGAACGCTTGCAAACGCGGTTTGCAGCCGCGTGAGGGTCCTGTTTCTTCTGCTTGACTCCCAGGGATGCGTTAGTCGAGATAGCTTTATTCAGCTGTGGAGAACTGTGCTAATGGCCCCAGCTGTTTGCTTCCTCCCTAGCTCGCAGGTTTTTCATCATTCTCTCGTTCACTCTTAACTAGGTGTATGAGTCAGGACCACCATGGGAACTAAAGTGGAAGAAAAGAAATGCACATGCTTAAGCCCTAGTGGTGGTGTTTAAGTAGGTCAAGTTCAGTAGCTTTTTTAAATGGAGGTGCGTTTTATTGAGGCTCAACTGCCGTTCATTGATTACTACCATGCCAGGCCTAATTTCTACTGATGTTCTCTCATTCTGTTCTCATGACTGTCTGTGGAGTTGTCCTCATGACAACTTCTGAGGAACGGAGGGCTCTGAGAAGTTTAGTAATTTGGTCAACGTCACAGAGCCGGGAAGTGGCAAAGTCAAGATTTGAGTCCCGACCGGCTGGACTCCAAGTCACATTTCCTGTCTGCTCCTCCCCCACGCACGTGGGAGGTAAAGATGGGTGCTAATTACTGAGTCAAGGTGAAGGAGCATCTTGGCTGATCCTCGTAAAGACGGCTAAGTAGTTGAATGTGACGAATGCATGGAAATGCTCGAGAAAGATGAACTGTGTTGGGGTCAGAGATCCCTTTTACTATCGAGAATGGGCTGTGTGTTCTCTCTAGTTCTTTTTTCCACGGAGTGGATTAACCTTTTTCACAGTTGAGCTTGATTATTGGTCCTCAGTACCACGGGTTTGTACATCTCTCAGCTCAACGAAGTCATCTCCATGACCTTGACTTGAACTATGTGTGAGATTGCTCCCAGAAGTCATAGGCAGCTGAATCGAATGCTAAAAACAAAACCCACCCCAGTAAAACAATGCATTTTGCATAGGGTCCAGAAGTGTTTGATTAAGGTGTGTGTATTAAAGTTGCAGAGATGCCTCCTGCTCTTTTAAGTACAGACTGCCAAGGGGTCTGGTGAGTAGGCAGCCAGAGCCCGCTAGAAAACAGTGCCACCCAGCGCTTCCGCAAAACCCACAACTCTCCAAATCTGAATGTTTCAGGGAGAACATTCTTTCTCCCCGCCCCCACCCCGCCCTTGTCATCAAATAAACACACCTGAACTAGGCACCATGCTCTCCCCACGGGCTGTCTGTCATGGGACGTGGGTGGGAACGCCTCCTCTGAGTCTTCAGGGCAGACCCCGGAGGCAGAATCAAGGCACTGAGAAGTTCTCAGAGCTGCCAAAGGATCGATCACAGGAGGGTGCCGAGGAAAACATGGGACTTTTTCTTCTCCCTAGTTCCTAGGTAAGAATCTGATTTCTCCCGTCTCAGTTAAGTGATTCTGTTCACCTCTGCAGTGTTCAGATTTCTGTGCGATCACAGCGTATTAGAAACATGATCACGTAGAGTTGCAGTTTACTCGTACTAATACTTAATGCTCTAATTTCGCTGGTCAAAGAGATGATGGAGGGAACACATCAAATCATTAAGGGAAAAAATTACCACCCATGAGGTTGGTTGCTTTGAAGAAAATTAATCTCCGTACATGCCCAAGATGCTGTGGTTCTTCCCTTTACTTTTTCTGAACATGACAAACAGTGCTTCAAGTTAATTGTTAAGTTTATGAATGAGTTCAAATTACGCTTCCATACCAGTGCATTTATTCCGGTGATTGCGCTGATTGTATTTGACCATGGGCTAATTAGGCCACATTCAGATCACAAATCCCTGTTTTACCCTTTTTGGGTTTTCCAATCTAGGATGCACTAATGGCCTGTGGAGTGCTTTGGTGTTGGGTGACCAGAGAAGCCATTTGTATGATGTTCCTGCTAATGGGGAGGTTTAAATGTAGGGAAGTCTGTCTCCACACGCAGAGGCTATAAATGGTCAGAGAAGGGCCCCAGGATAATCACTGGAGAGCACTTTTTCTTAGGGGTATAATGTCTGATTGTTAGGGATTCAAACTATATAAATGAAGGTAATTGGAGAAATACACATTCACATGTCATTTGCCATGGGTTTAAAATGGGTAATTTAATATACAGGTTTAACATTAAAGTATCCATTCCAAACTCATGGGAAAATAGACCAGAATGGAAAGATAGATTCAGCCTATGGCCACACTGCGAGTCTTTCCTTTCTCCTCCATTCCTTCCACTTTTTTTTTTTTCTGCCATTTAATTATTTGATACTTCAGCCGACTCTGAACCAGGTGAAGTGTATGAACTCAAACATGTTGACGCTGAGGGATGGATAACAAGTGTTCCCTTCCCTGGAGTAGGCTAATGGGCATTTTGAAAGAGAGCTACATGGAGACAGCCATCCATATTGGGAAGAGACAATATCCTGATGGTGACATTTTAGGTATTAGAGGTAAGGTCTTCTTCTCCCCATGACAAAACCTGTCCCTAGATGAGGAGCAGTTGCCAGGGAGCATCTAGGTGGAACTGGGAATAGCCAGTTGAGCTATTGAAGTTGAATAGCTCCTTGAGCCACCAATGGAATTAGGCAATGCATCTTGTGAGGAGGCCACTGGGATGACAGGTAAGGGACTAAGGAACAGAGGAGTGGAGAAGGACAGAGCGGGAGAGGTAGAATCTGGGGAATAGGAGGGAAGTAGGGAGAGGGTGAGTCCGTAGTTCAAATCCCTAGTCTATTACTTATTTACCCATTTAAAAAAATGGCACCAGGGGTCCTCCTAGGGCTTACCATCTAGTCAAAAAGAGAGACAATCAAATGATTCATACATTCACTAAATAGGTATTGAACTTACTATGTTACAAATAAGGTAGATGCTGTGAAGAAACCTGACCTTATCTTGGGGTGTCAGTGAACTTCAGTGATGGAATTGCATGACCCTAAGAAGTGAAACTTGAGGTGATGTGAAGAGTCATTAGGCCAGGCTGTGTAAAAGGAACACTCCCCAAAGAGGGAAGAACAGGCCTAAGAGAATGTTCTAATGCATGATGGGAAGGCCAGCATTTCTGGACCATAGCAGGTGAGGGAGAATGTGGTAAAAGATGAGGCTGAAGAGATAGGAAGTGAGCTGAGCCTTCCAGGCTACCTGTCCCTGGAAAAGTGAACATTCCTAAGGGCAGTAGGAAGCCATTTGCAGGTTTTATGTTAAGTTCATATTTTGATTAGATGACTCTGGCTATAAGGAGTTGGACGGTGGATGAAAGCAGGAGTCATGCAGGAGATGGTGGGGGGGGGGGACAACTGAGGAGGCTACCATGGTAGACCGAACAGGGCATGGCAGTGGGTGAGACTGGGATGAAAGTAGTGGGAGAGAAAACTGGATGGGTTGTGTGACCTTGGGCAAGTAACTTCACCTCTCTAGGCCTAATTAGGCTCATGTTTTTCGGGTGTAGTCTATCATATCTAGTGATTGAAGAGTGGGCTTTGCTGCTCAGATCCTCTGCTACCTATAACCTCTCTTTAGATGCCAACTATTCAACAAAAACATATGTCCACACTTGATATGAGGGAAAAACAGAGGTCGCCTGGAAGCTTCTAGAATTCTATTTATTGTAGTTCAGTGAGGCTGGTGGTCTGGATGAATTCTACATTTTTGTGATTAAAAAAATGGCCTTGAAATGAAGAAAGGAACATTGACAGAACACACAACTGTTACTCCTTTCACTCTTAAGTGCTAAACAAAAGAGCCAACAGAAGTCTCCCCCACGTTGCACAGTAATTAAATACAACTACACTCATTTAGGAAACTGATAACAGTAAATAGAAATTTACCAGCTATCTGAGAAGAAACAGTCCAAGACTACCCTTTGTTCTTACAGTTACGAACATTTCCAACCAAAATTGGAAAGAAAGTGCCTTTCACAGTTATAGAATCTTCTCACAAACTTCTGTAGTTTGGCCTGCATTTCTTGCCAGCTCCTCACAGTAAGCTTTGTGATGAGTTTGCTCAATGTCCAAAAAGGAAAAAGAAAAAGGCTCTGTGAGTGAAGATTTTGACTTTAGGGAGTCAAACAGTGTTCTTGGTGAGGGTAGGAAAACACTGAAGCTAGATGCCTAAGCTTTTCAAATGGTTCAGTTCCATTTGATTGCTATTTGTTGTGGCTGGTGAACGTTTTCTGGGCAGTGCCTTGGGCTAGGCATCTTCAGGGAGGGCAATAATGGGATTTAGGAAGCAAATAAATACTGCTTAGAATAGAGAAGATTTGAATAACTGAATGGCTAAACTGATCCAAAGGATATCTACAGATGAGAGAATGAAATGATTATAGAGAATAGAAATTATTTTCTAACAAATAGGGCACATGTACAAAGATTGACCTTGTATTAAGCTTCAAAGGAAATCTCCAGTTTGGTAGCATACAGACCAGGTTATCTGACAAAAATGTAATACTGTGTGATATCCACAGCTATAAGATAAGATTAAAGGAGAGAAAAGCCCTATTGTCCTCTGTCCTCTCAGTAGGTACAGAAATCACTCAGTAAAGGTGAACAAACATGTATGGTTAATAACAAACAACAAAGCCATTTAACAAACTAGAAATAGATCCCCTGATGACGGCTATCTGCTAAAAGTCTACAGCAAATATTATGCTTAATGGCAAAATATTATATGTCCATATTTCTCTTTGAAGTCAGGAATAAGACAGACAAGAAAACCCTTTTTGTAGGGCACCTGGGTGGCTCAGAGGGTTAAGGCTCTGCCTTCAGCTCAGGTCATGATCTCAGGGTCCTGGGATGGAGCCCCGCATTGGGCTCTCTGCTCAGCGGGGAGCCTGCTTCCTCCATTCTCTCTCTCTCTCTCTCTCTGCCTGCCTCTCTGCCTACTTGTGATCTCTGTCCCTGTCAAATAAATAAATAAATAAATAAATAAAATCTTAAAAAAAGACAAGAAAATCCTTTTTGTTAAAAAATTTAAATATATATATATATATATATATATATATATATTTTTTTTTTTTTTTAAATTTGTAAGTAACCTGAATGCCCAGTGTGGGGCTCAAACTCACAACTATAGCCTCCACTGACTTGGTCAGCCAGCTGCTCTAAGAAAACCTTTAGTCACCATTTCTATTCAGTATTATAAATGGAATCCTAACCAGCTCATTGGGAAAAGAAAAATACAAGGTTTGAAAGTATATTGTTATTTTCAGAGATGGCATTACATTATCTGCCAGTGCAGATAATGCAAGAGTAAATGTAGACACTAATAGAATTAATACAGAGTTCAACAAGTTTTCTAGATATAGGATCAGTGTATAAAACCATTAGTGCCCTTCTACAATGGTAAGAATGCAGGAGAACATGTTATGAAACACAAACGTTAATAATCATCATGGTACCCCAAATTGTACATTGGTATCTCTTCTCCCATCTCTTTCTTTTAGGTTTTAAGGTTTTTTTGCAGGATTTTCCCTGCTTTCCCCCTACTGAGCTTGGGCCATAGAAGTTTGTTCTTCCTTTCAGCCTGGCCCTCCAAAAAGAAATTAACTAATTTAAAGCAAAGAGCCAATGAAGGGGGAACGTGGTCATTGGAAAGAACTTCAAGAACAGCCCTTTGCAATAGTTCTTAAGTTTGTAGTGACCTTGATTTAGCCATTGCTATGAAAATTGAAAACCCATTAAGAGAATGTGTTCCCTCAGTTGAGTGTATTCAAGCAAGAAGTTCACCGAAGTTACTTTCCTTTCAAACTGACCCCTTTGACTTTTAAAAGCTGTTTTTGGAAAAGTTCATGGAAAAAAAATGTGTAAAAAAAAGAAAAGGAAGACCAAAAGTAAAATATAAATACTTCAAGACTTTCACAAATAAATAAGAAACTATTTAAAGTTCTGGGTTCCTGTGAGTAGATTCATAGAATGGAGGGAAGCCATTTCATTTGGAAAAAAAAAAAAAAAAGCCTTCGGGAAAATCATGGCAAGAGGATTTTAGAACTATATTGAAAAACTGAAGTATGATATTTCCTGGAGGAATCTGTGAAACTTATGAAGGTTGTTGAACATTTAGTAAAAAGAGATCTTGATGATTATAAATATGAGTATTTCGATGTTGGTGGATCAGTTTCTCCTATTGGAGAATCCATTACAGAGGATACATGTTATCTCTAGTATGCAGATGAATGTGATATCAAATTGCTAGAAGATAGTTCTTGCGTAGTAAGTACCTAATTACTGAATATGAGCCTATATCTAAAAGAAGAGGAAATTGGTGAAGAAGCTGCTTTGTTTACAAAGAAGAGATCTTCAAAGAAGAGAAAATTCAAAAAATTCATCAATCCCAATAAACCTTCCCCTCTCAAAAAAAGATGAAAAAAATTAATGCTTAAAATAAGGACAGAAGGATTACAAATGGAGAGCAATTAGAGAGGAATATAGATATGGAACAAGGAAAACAGTATCAGGAGGAAACACTTTATATATTGAAAAAAACCAGATAAAGTGTGTTTGCATGTGTATGCAAGTGTGTGTATACATAATATGTCCTCTAAACCCTTCTACAGAGAAAAAAACATGACTTTGAACAAGCATGTATATTTAATGACAATAAAAGACCAACACATATTCGAAAGAATAAGAAGAAAAACTTTGTTTTTAGAACTACCACAATTGAGTGAGTCCTTTGTAAGGAAAGTGGAAACTTTCGTAGGAAAAAATCTTTCTGAAATATAGAAACAATGTCATACTAACTAAGAAAGCAGTCTCCGAACACAATGGGAATTGTTCTACTTTAATGAAGGGATAAAAAGTGACTCTAATTTGGTGAGCTCAGGATGTCAGCTACTTTCAAGCACATACGCTCTATTTTTTTAGCTATTTATGTAATTCATGAATATATACCAGAATTAGAGTTTATTTGCAAGATAAATCGCTAAACTGGAAAGGAAAATAAATCCATTTGCAATAGCAGCAAAATCCATAACAGATCAAGAGATACACCTAACAGAATACATGTCTTTTAAGGAAATATTGTGAAATTTTATTGATGAGCCTAAACAGTGACCTAAATATAGATAATGGAAGATATGTACAAATTTAATAGTTTGGAAGACCCAATATCATAAAGTCAGTTCTCCAAAAATTAACTTCCAGATCAGTGCAGTTCTAATCAAATCTTACAGGTTTGTTTTATAGGATTCGACGGTCTTATCCTAAAATTCTTATAGGAAGAGAAAAGGCAAAGATGGGCCAAGATTCTCTTGAAGAGGAAAAATGAGATGAAGAGACGAGCTTTATTAGATATCAAAAAGGGTAACTAAACCATATTAATAAAAGCATGAAATTGGTACAGAGGTAGGCAAGACTGAAATTCCAGAAGCAGGCTCACACCTATATGAGAACCCGGTTTATGACAGGGGATGTGACAAATCAATAGAAACAGGATAAATTGCTCTAAACTAGTCCTGGAAGAATTAGCTATTTCGGTGGAAGAGAAGGAAAAGTCTTTGCCCTATACCATACAGAAATTTAAATTCAAGGTAGGTTAAAGACCTAAATGTTACAAGCAAAAATTATTTGCTTCTGAAAGTTCTGGAGACGATCTTAATGATCTCAAGGTGGGAGAGAATGTTTTTTTAAAAAATATATTTTATTAATTTATTTGAGAGAGAGAGAGTGAGAGAGACAGCATGAGAGGGGAGAAGGTCAGAGGGAGAAACAGACTCCCTGCAGAGCTGGGAGCCCAATGCGGGACTCGATCCAGGGACTCCAGGAACATGACCTGAGCCGAAGGCAGTTGCTTAACCAACT
>NC_081575.1:13128201-13161855 GCF_022355385.1 Mustela nigripes
AAAAAAAAAAAAAAAAAAAAAAAAAAAAAAAAAAAGAAACATTGGTTAGTTTGACTTCATTGCAAATACAGCTACAGTTAATGAAGGATGCCACAAGAAAGTTTAAAAGAATGAGCCACAGGCTTGTAGAAGGTAATTTTGGCTCTTATAAACAAGGCAGGATTAATATCCAGAAGCTATAAAGTACTCTAAAAATCATTGTGAAAAAGACAATTCATGAGAAAGAATGGGCAAAGGATATGACCAGCCGATTTACAGAAGGGAAAACCTGATTCATCTATAAACATGTGAAGAAACATACTTACGCCTTACTAATAATGAGGGAAATGTGAATTAGATTCAAAAGAAGATGATCCTTCACAACCATTACATTGGCAGATGTTAAAAATTAGCATGATAATCCCACGTGGCCATCAGAAGGGAAGATGGAAACAACTGGAAGATCTGGTGGGAACATTAGTGTGAACACCTGCTTTGGAGAAAGAAAGTGGCAATATCTAGCAAAGTTGAAGATGTGTGTACCTTATTGTGACCCTGAAGTCTATCTTCTAGACCTTTACCATGGAGAAATCCTTGCATAGGTAGGAAGACATAAACAAGACTTCACTGTCATATAAGAAACTAGTATCCAACAATACTGGGAATGGATTAATATTATAAATGGCAATGTATTTAAAGACTAAAAGGCTATAGGGCAGTTTTTTTTTTTTCAGAATTTGTGATTCCATTTATATAAAATTGTAGAAAATGCACACCCAGTGACAGAAGCAGATCAGTGCTTCCCTGGGACGGGGGTTGGGGGGTGTGCAGAGAGGGGCGGGAGGCAGCACAAGAAAACATGAAGAAACTGTTGCGGTTAGAAAATATGTGCATTATCTTGATTGTGGTGATAGCTTCATAAGTAGATACTTCTATCAAAACTTAAATTATAAAAAATTATCACCTTTAAATATGTACAAATTACTATGTCAATTGTACATAACTAAAAATGAGGAAAAACTAAAAGCTACATTTTTGAAAATTTCGAGATTGCTATATGAATATATAAGTTAGGCAAGACATGTGCCTGTCTTACAAATTTGACTCATGAGAGTAAGGCATCTCTCTCTCTCTCTCTCTCTCTACCTAGAAGTATTAAGAATATTCATTAATATACATTAAGAATATGCAATGTGCCTGCGACCAGACTTTCTGCATTCATTATCTCAGTTCAGCTCCACAACAGTTGTGATGCTCGTACTTTTATCACTCCCCTTTTCAGTTAATAAAAATCTAAGTCAGGAAATTTAGTGACTTGTCAAACACCTCAGGACAGAACCAAAATTTGAAAACAGGCTATAGGGCAGTTTAAATAAATGAGCTAGACCCATGTGCATCAGTAAAGATGAATCTGGAAACTAGGGTTGGGCGTGTGAAGCAAAGTGGAAAAGGATCATATAGCACCTTTGTGCAAAAGGGCAGGAAAATAGGGTTGGTCATGCCTAGAGGGTCTCAGGGCCTTTGTGTAGTGAGCCACACAGTAAGGTTCCCTGAGCAGACAGTTGGAAAAGTTTAATCTTATCTCCTGGTGCCTGAGAAACCCGAAGTAGGGAAGCAGGGAAGGACCCTCCTGGACATTTTTACTTAAAGAATATTCTTCTCTTTCCCTTTGATAAAAAGCCTGGTGTGGCAGCAGCTACGACCATGGCAGTGACTCAGTTACGCAGTGTGGTGGCTCTCTGCTGGGGAGCTGAGGGGTCAGATGACTCAGGATTCTAGATTAAAAGGCTGAGTTCACAAGCTGCCACAGCAGAACTTAAATTGTGAGTGTTTTTTCCCTTCTCCTTAGGTATCACGGAAAACATTTTGAAAGACATGAAATAACCCAGTGGTTATTTTTTTTAATCACACAACTTTTGGTTGGTTTTTGAAGATTAGAAAGTCATTTCTCAAAAATTCTGAATTTTCAGGCTTTGGGCCATATTAATAACGACAGTGATGCTCAAAGTTTTTCCCCCACACCCTCCTCGCATCTCCTTTTTTTTTTTTTTTTTTTCAGTCTTAGAACATGGAGGATGAAGGCAGTTCTGAGAAGTTAACTTTTTGGTTGATTAACCTCCTTGAACTCAGTGTTACTTTCAAAGAGAGAAGAAGGGGCACACAAACCAAATCCAAACCTCTTCCCGTGTGGCTACGCAGGCTACTGTCCTCACGCTTTAGGTGCTAGGGTTCCTGGGTCCTGGTGTTCGTATCCGTAGCCCACCCTGCACGCATGAAAGAGGATGGCGGATTGTGTATTCATTCAGGACTTTTTCTGTCCATTCTTGGACGCTGCAGTTATGTTACACGTTTGTTGATGGGCTGCTTTGGGCTAGTTAGAGAAACTATTGTGATATCATTATTGATGTATGGACTTTTTTTCAAATCGTGTTTCTCACCACATTGTTTGGGGAACTGGTGTGTATGGACACTGTTTTAATAGGACCGAATGTGGTCAAATCAGCAAGCAATGTAGGAAATTGGACTCAGTCCACTGTCTAAGAAAAGATATTTTAGTTATTCAGTGACTAGATCTATGGCTGTTTTGAAAAGTTTAAAAGTCCCCCAAACCTCAAGGAGACAATTGGGTTTAGATGCAATTTTAGAATTCTCAGTCGATCCTTAGGGTGATAATTTTTGGTACACCCCATGAGGTCCTGGGCTTTGGCTATCTTGCTCACTGTGGGAGCTCCTAGCGCAGTGCCAGGCACATGGGAGGACCTCGGCATCTTCTCAGTGAATTGGTATATGGACAGATGGACATACAGTGGATGGACGGGTGGATGGAAGAAAAGGAGGGAGGAAGGAAAGAGAGCAGGACAAATTTGCTTTGAAAAGGGCTTTCGGGTGGCTCAGTGGGTTAAGCATCTAACTTGATTTCAGCCCACGTGGTGATCTCAGAGCCATGGGATCAGGCCCTGCACTGGACTCTGTGGTGAACATGGAGCCTGCTCAAGACTCTCTCCCTCTCCTGCTGCCCTTCTTCTTCCCACGCCATGCGCACGCGCTCTCGCTCTCTCGCCCTCTCTCTCTCTCTCTCAAAAAAAAAAAAAAAATCGGAAAGAGCTTTCATGAAAAGGGTATTCACTTTGCAGGAACATTGCCTTTTATATTTAAAACATCTTTGGACACCCAGGGTGCCGGCCACAGGATACTTGCCATTTATGATCTGAAAATATTTGAAGTCCATTCCAGGGACTAAGGGAAGAAAACCACATCAAAACTACGCCTCTCCTTTTCTGTTTTTGAGTTTAAACATAGCATTCAATATGATGCAGGTATTTGACTGTACAGAGTTAACATTCCCCGAGAAGATAGAAACAGCTGAATTAGAAATGGCCTTTTTAAGTTTTTCAGTAAACTGCTTTAGGAGAATGGCATTCATACAGCAAATTGCACACACCCGAAGTGTGCAACTCATTATAGATTTCCAAGGTGAGCAACCTATTGTGACTAGCATCCTGTTCAAGAAATCTACTTTATCAGTACCCTAGAAACCCTTCTGCCCTTGTGCAGAACTTACTCCACACCACAAGGATACTAACTAGAGTTTTAAACACCAATAGATTTTTTCTTCGTTTTTTTTTTTTTTCCAAGGCTGTGGTGAATCAGGTTGCTATGAACAATTATGTAGACGTTTTTGTGTGGACATGACTTCAACGATTTGGGGTTTATACCTGGTCAAATTGCTGGGCCATATGGTAACTCTATGCTTACCTCTTTGGTTAGCTGCCCAGTTGTTTTCCAAACTGACCACACCACTTTACATTCTTATTACTTGCTTATAAGAGTTCTGGTTGCTCACATCCTTGCCAACACTTGGTATGGTCAGCGTTTGAAATCTTAGCCATTCTGATAGGAAATCTATAGTTTTATCTCTACGGTTTTTTATATCTTTTTTATTTATTCAGAAAATAACTCCAAAGCTAACTTTTATAAATTAACTCTTTTTAGGGCATTTGCAATCCAGGGCCCTAATTGGAGCAACCAGTATTTCCCCGTCTTTCTTTTTTCTTTTTTTTATTTTTTAAGATTTTATTTATTTATTTGTCAGGGAGAGAGAGGGAGAGAGAGTGAGCGAGCACAGGCAGACAGAGTGGCAGGCAGAGGCAGAGGGAGAAGCAGGCTCCCTGCCAAGCAAGGAGCCTGATGTGGGACTCGCTCCCAGGACGCTGGGATCATGACCTGAGCCGAAGGCAGCCGCTTAACCAACTGAGCCACCCAGGCATCCCTTTCCCCGCGTTTCTAAAAGTTGCCAAGAGACCCTTCAAGATTTAGCTCAGCTGCCACTTCGACTAGAAGGCCTTCCCTGACTCTTCACAAAGTGGGTGCCCAAATGCACCTTTGCTGAGTGACCGTATTTTACTGGTAGAGTCTTATTCTTCACGCCGTTATTGGGAAGTATTGGTATGCAAGTTCTGGGAGGGTCTTCAGGTCATCTCTCCAATCCCATTATTTTGCTGATGAGAAAATGGGAAGTCAGTGTGAGAACAGGCTAGCAGGACAACCTGAGCTTAGTGGGAAGCTCTCCGGACAGCTTTTTCAGACAGCTTCTTCTACTGCTAATTTGCAGAGAATGAAATTAATCTTTGGCAAAGGCAAAACACACACAGAAAAAAGCAACAAACAAAAATGTATGTTTCCAGGGATGAAGTTCAAAGTTCAAGAAGCAGCTCTTCTCTTGTTGAAAGTTTGCGTGCCCCAGCAGTGAGAACTGCTATCGTTTAGGCCAGGGAAAGGAAACTTAAAGTGACTTTTCAGCAAATATAGTTTTTAATGATACACATATAATATCTTGTTCTGTTTTATACTCTGGTCATGATTAAGAATTTCAAATAGCTCAGGAAGAATTAAGAAGATTTACACCCACATTATTACTCATAACCACTTAGAGCAAAGAAAGAAATCTTTTTAAAAGATGTTTATTGCTTTCATACCAAATGAGAATTTGAATTAAAATGATTCCCGGCACAATCTTCCGAGTTGAAAATACATTCAGCAGTTTTCAAAATCCCCTGTAATAACAGCAATGTTCTATAACTTCGTAGAGTTTGTATTTCTTCAAAGGAGATTAGGGAAATGCTGTAAACATGACATTCCTAATCCTTGTCATGAAATGACTGCCTCAGCTCAGTCTTGTTACCCCTGCTCCTCAGAGATGGTAACACTCTGACTGGCTGGCCAGGTTTCAAGATTTGACCCCTTGGTTCTGTGAATTTACATCAAATGGAAGAACCTTTGTTCTTAAGTAATTATCTGATCCTTCATTCCTAGGCTGTGATACGTGACGATCACATATCCCCATCTCCACGGAAGGTATATGAAGTACATAGTCTGGAGTAGATCTCCTTGGCTGCTAGCTACTGTTAGATTCTCTGCTGGAGAACGCTATTATGGACTAGAAGAAGATGGCTTTGCTGATTCCCCAGACCTCCCAAATTTCTCAAGCTTGTCCATTCATTCATTTGTTTATTGAGAATAGATCGATTGCTTTCTAATCCTGTAAGTGTGGGGGTGGGGATTGTGGTGTGAAAACAGTTTCTGCCCTCAAGCATGTCGCATTGTATTTTCTTAATTATTTTTAGTTTATGATTTTTAGAAATTTTTATTACCAGTGCTAAGGTCTAGCATGCTAAATACAGGGCTAACAGTGTTGCAAAGGATGATTCAAGTAGAAAATCCAGTGGTGGAGGAATGGTCTCAAACTGTTTGTGTCAGTTGGCCATTTAAATTTAATAGTAAACGGGGCGCCTGGGTGGCTCAGTGGGTTAAGCCTCTGCCTTCGGCTCAGGTCATGGTCTCAGGGTCCTGGGATTGAGCCCCACATTGGGCTCTCTGCTCAGCAGGGAGTCTGCTTCCCCCTCTCTCTCTGCCTGCCTCTCTGCCTATTTGTGATCTCTGTCACATAAATAAATAAAATCTTTTAAAAAATAGAAGTAAATAAACAAATTTAATAGTAAAAGACTGGTTAATGATAACAATGCATCATAAGACCTTCAGAGGGGAAGGAGAATGTTTTGTGGAGCACTTGTTTTGTGTGTATATGTGTGTGTGTGTGGCAGTTTTAAGTTACTAGTTTTTAAAATCTGTACTTTTAATGGAAACAACTTGACCAAAAATCTGTCACAGAAATTTTAGACCCATTAAAACAAAAGTTTAACTAAAAAAACCCAAAAAACAAAAAACAAAATCCCCCAACAAACAAACAAAAAAAGAGAATCCAATATATCACATATCGTAGACAGATGAGCTGAAGTAACTCCTCCTATCTAAGTAAATGTTAGAAACAAAGCTGTGGAGACTTGTAATTTATACTGACTCCTGAATCTGGGATACCCCGTTGTTGGATCAATGGCCTAAAACAAGTCAAAAAATGTAGGCTTTTTGTTTTGTTTTGTTTTTTGTTTTTGCCAAGAGGACTTTAAGAACATGGCTGAAATCATTCATATACTTAACCAGCAACTCAAAGAAACCAGTGCTGACTCCTATTTTCCAGAGCAAATACCAGGCCAGAGAATTTGCAAGGAAGACTGCTAGGGATGGGGACCTGGCTTCTGGCTCCAGATGGGTCACTGCTTTATAGTGTGACCCTGAGCAAATCACTTTGATATTGTGGGCTTTTGTTTCCTAATCTGAAACCCACTGATCTAGCCCAAACCCTTTAACTGTAATCTCCGTGCTGCAGATCACTGAGGGAGGCACTCTGAGACCCAGGGCCCTGCACCCAACCCAAGGGCTTCCATTTCACAATGGTTTATACATCTGGGTTCTTCTCAGGGTTACATTTGAGTGAAGGGTTCTGGGGCCTAAGATTGAAAGCCTGTAGGCTAGGAGATCCTCAAGGTTATTTAGGTTTTGAGGTTCTATGATATCTAAATAACCAGTGGGTGCCTGTGACATGTTTCAATTACTAAGATGTTAACCAGCCTTAGGGCCGGAATAGCAGTGGTAAATAGATACACCTTCTCTCCTGCCTAACTACATCTCACACCTGGATTATTGGATTCAGCACAACATCCGTATCATCAAAGAAATATTAGATTTGACTGTGTAATTTTACTGTTGCGCATTTCTGTGTTTAGAGTATTTAATGGAGCTCTAAGTATATTTGATGGGTCTTCAGTAAGTAGAATGTTCGATTATTCCATACGTGCCACCCCCCACCTAAGCCTTGCAGCAGAAAGTTTATTGAATCAGGCAGTGAACAGTTTGAATTTGGGGCAGTGCTTCTCACACTTGTACAGAGTCATAATGAAGAGCCAGAGAAGAGGCGTGTGTATTGAGTATTGGTCGATTTTTATAGACATATAGTAAAGGCTGATTTATTTGAGGCATGGAGTTATTTCAGACAATCTGAATTAACTATGACTGAAAATGGTTCTTCTGAGCTATTACATTTCCAAGTGACTAAAAAACACAGGCACAAGAGGAGAAATACAAATTTTGTTCGGATACTCCCAGCATCTCCAGGAAAATCAGCTGGAGGCCTATATGCACATTCCATTTTCAAACACAGTGGTTTCCCTGTGAGTGACAGTAGTGCTCTTAATGTCATTTTACATGGGGAAAGAATTTTGTGGCACTAGTGATAAGTTGTGTGTGTTTTTTTTTTTTTTTTTGGTGCATTTCCCCATTTGTTTCCAGGCTCCATGTCTTTTTGCCTATTCATTCCTTCATTTTTTGCTTTGCCTTCTTCCTCTGTACGTTCTGATGCTTTTGATAGTTGACGGCATTCATGCGGTCGTGCAATCCAGAACACAGTCAGGATGGTTGCCTGACCATATGGAGCAAGGGTGTGTGGTGGGTACTGCAGGGATATAGACAAAATGACGAACTGCTTTCCTTTGTATGTTCTCACAGGAGTGTTTTGGAGGATAGCTCTCTAGGTGAGGTTCTTGTTTAAGACTAGTAAAAGAAAATCAGTTATTACGCCCAGAACGGAGGCTGATGGGGAAGATTTGAAGGATGTGTGTTCTGTACTACCTTCTCTTATCACATCATACTGTATAACATTGATTTGCTAGATTGCCTTGAGAGCAGGGGTTTTTTTTGGTGGTGGGGGGAGGAGGGTGGTTTCACTCACGTGGGACTCCCAGAACCTAGCACACTGTCTGTAGAGTTGGCTATGCCCATCATATTCAATGAATGAGAAAAAGAAACCTGAGCTATAACTTGGGAGGGACTTTTCTAGAAAAGGAAAATGTGGTGAAGATGTATTGCTGTTCATTGTTTGAAATTTTGACTGATATCAAGGATGAGGAAAATTTTAATTGCTTGAGCTTTGAACTCCATGAGGTAGTTCAGGTAAAGATCTAGATCCCTCCCAAGTGTTCATACCAAGTCTTATCCCAAAGGTAGTCCCAATTGTTCTCCTGACTGCCTATTACACAAAAGCACTGATCCCAGAAATCAGAAGGAATGTCATGGGATTCCGAAACTTAATTGCCATCTGTGCCATGTATGGCTGAACTATGAAAATTCATTCAGTCAGCAAGATAGAAATAACATCTGCAGAGGCAGACAACAAACTCAGACCACTTTCCCTTTGATGTCCAGCTGTCACTGGGACTCATGGCAAGTTCCCAGCCTCAAAAAGCCAACAACTACAGAGCAGAGGCACCCTACCCAGAGTGGAGACTAGAAAGGGCAGGAGCAGTACGAAAGCCAGTTTTTTGACACTCTTAACAAATAGCTTCCCACTAACTTATTCACTTCCATGGACTCAGGTTGGCAAGTGGGCAGAGAAGAGAGAGAGGGGATTAGTGGCAGGAATGCTCGATCAAGTTGGGCTTATTCCAGGAATGCAAGGCTTGTTCAACAATTAGAAATCTATCACTGTGATTGATATGAAGCAGATAAGTCATATTACCGGTAGATATAGAAAAAGGAAAATATAGAGTTTTTTAAAAAAAAATTTGTGGCCAAATACATAAAATGTACCATTTTAACCGTTTTGAAGTGTACATTTCAGCAGCATTTAGAACATTCATAATGTCATGCAGCTACTACTTCTGTCTGATTCCAGAACATTTTCATCACCCCAAAAGGAAATTCCCAAAGGAATCTTATACCCGCTAAGCAGTCTCTCCCAATTTCTTTTCTATGAATTTGTTTGTTCTGACAATTTCATGTGCACAGAATCATAATACATAGCTTTCTGTGTCTTGTTTCTTTCACTTAGAATAGTGTTCTCAAGGGTTCACCCATGTTGTAGCATGTACTAGTACTTCATTCCTTTCTGTGGCTGAATAATATTTTCATTATATGAATATACCACATTTCATTTATTCATTTATTTGTCGATGGATATTTGGATGGTCCTGCTTTTTGGCTATTGTGAGTAGGGCTGCTGTGAGCTATCATTTTCAAGTATTTTAATATCTACTTTCAGTTCTTTTGGGTAGGTATCTATGAGTGGAATCTCTGGAATTTAATTTTATATTGAACTTACTGAGAAACCACCAAAATGTTTTCCACACTTGTGGTCTTTTAATATAGATTTCCTCTCCCTGATCGAGAAGTGCAGCCCAGTAGGTGTGCCTCACAGTTAGACAACTTACTCTTCCTCCTTGTGGTGGGGTTAAGTCACCGGTGGGTAAAAACCCAAGACTATTACTACAGCTGAAGTTCATTCATGTGTGCACATAGGACAGGGAAGGGGAGTACCCTCCAAGAGATGACACACAGCTGGGCCTGACATCCATGTATGAAACAAACTTATTGAGGACCCATAATATGTGATGAGCATTGTGGAAGTAAGCATTGAGGATACCGACATAAGGAGCGTTTTTCTCTTTCCTATAGGTAGGTTCGTTAGTCTAAAAGCTGAGCACAGATTTTTAAAAAATGAAATAATAATGCAATAATAAGAATCCTTGATACATTTAAAAATCAATTCTCTCAAATACAAATTTAACGTTGTATGGTGATGTCTTTCAGTGATAAGTGAACTTGCTCTCACATTATGTCCATTCATAAAATATTTAAAGGGCCATGTCCAGAGAAATTACATATAATTCAGCTGAGATGAGCACTGCACAAAATTGAATAAATTCTAGTGGATCATTTGTCTTTTAAAAATAATATTTAAATTAAGAAACCAAATGGGATCATTAGCTGTACTCTATTATTAAAATCAATTTTTTTCCATAAATGGATGTTAATAGGTAAGCAGTGTACACTGCAGTAATTACTTTATATTTGTTAGCTGAAAGAATTTACTATCATCATGTAATATGTGAATCTGTCTCTAAATTCCTTTGTGGGTACTACCTATGAGCTGATTATATCTTCCTGTACGCAGCTAGACCATCATCAAGCACTGCCTGGGATATTATACTAGCACAGCATGCCATTCTCAGAATGCCTCCTGGTCCAAATGACTCATTTTTTGTGGATCTGCCTCCACATACCGCAAACCCATGTTCCACATGATTGGGTACTACGTTAGTGTGGACCACAGAGAACATCTATCTGTGGCTCAAAATAACAGCACTGTTCTATAGATGGGGCATAGCTTTGGCTTTTGCGATGGAAATAGACACAGGTAACAGTGCCTTCTTTACTGCTCTGTGTAGATTTCATCTAAAATCTTAGGTGATGTAGATATACCCATTCTTCTAGTTAATGGCTAAATGCCCAGTTGTGTCAGATACCATGATGCAGTATTCTGACAGGTCAGCAGTTTTACTGATGTGATTGATTGTTCAGGCTATTTTCTCTCCATGACAGGCTACTAAACACCATAAATAATTTTCTGAATGTCTTTGACAGAAGAATGAGCATCATTTTCTTTTTAGAGAGTAGATAGATCATTTTGCAGTCTGGTATCGAACATCTGGACGAATTCTACGAGGCCATTTTCCGTGTTGTTCTTCCACTTGCAATGATGAAGTGTCATGATGTATTGTTCAAATGTCTACTTTTACAATTAAATCAAAATCCAAGGTAATGTGGTTAATGTAATTCAAAAGTACCCATTGGGGTTACCTGAAAAAAGTTAGGAACTCTTAACCAAGCAGCTGAGTTCTATTAAAGTACCTGGGTTTGCGTGGAAGAGCTTAGTAGATGCCATTTAAATGGACAAATACATATAATTAACAAAAAAAAAATAAAAGAAAGTCATCCAGAATATAATTTTAGGTGTCAGTTGGAGAAGTCCGTCCTGCAGAAGAGACTCAGATTGAAATTCTTGTTCCGACAAGCTCACCATGTATGAGCCTCAGTGCTTTTATATGCAGGTTATAATCCTAGCTAATCTTCTCAAGAGTGCTATCCCATTCATTTAAATGTGTTATAATAGAAAACATATTCTATTCCTCATAATAGGAGATTTTTAAAAAACCTTTGTCATGTCAGCATACATATTGGTCTGTGGAAGGTTGTGTGAGCTTGGGTCTTCTTAGGCAACTCTTGATCTCCCCACTCATACCCCCCAAAGATTTTGATTCTTAAATGTCCCTCGATGCTATCAATATAATCTACGTTCTATTCCCGCTGCTGAGCGTCTCTCTTGCCCTCCATCTCTAAGCTCCCCTCCCCTCACACAAATCATGTTTTAGTGAAACCAAATGCCTTACTTGCCAGTCTTTTAGTTGACCTGTATGCCTGGCAAGTGTCTCCAACTCCCTTGGTAGGTTTCATAGCTACAGGGATGATACGGGGCTGGTGGGGGGCCAGGTTCTGGACTAGGACAAGGTGCTCAACCTCCCTGTGCCTCATTTTCCTCAACAGTAAAAAGAAAATAATCCTAGTACTTTATGGGGCTATTATAGTGAGCTTTAAATGGGACAACACAGTTGAAATACCTGATATAGTCCCTGTACACAGTAAATGCTCAGTTAATATCACAAAAGATGCTGGGGAACTCTAGGGTTCCTCATGGAAATGTTCTCCCCTGCTGTTAAATAAATTGCTCTGGGGACGTAGTCCATTGATGTCATGGAGAATGTAAATATTCGACCTTTTTGAAGATTGTTTGCCCATCCCTACTCCTCCCAAATGTCTCACATTTTTTCCTCTTCCCTCACATTACAAAGGGCCACTCAGAAATCTAATCTGCACATGCTGTCTTTGCTCATAACGTGACCTAAATGGGCAGGTGACTTGATTAACATTTATAAGATAGTGACAGAGTGTCTGGTATGGGACAGTTGCTGTTCTAGGGATAGAGTGAATAAAATGACATCCCTGCCTTCAGGAAACTTCTCTCCCAGTCCCCTCACCAAACTTTGCCCCATCCTAACCATTATTCTCTTATAAACTACCTTGTGCTGCGTTTTCCAGCTGTCGGCTCATTCCGTTTGATAGAGAATATAGAAGCGAAGTGGGGGTGGAAAAATCTCTTTCCCTTTCCTCTGGGTACCACATGCTATTATTCCCAAGAACAAGCCTGGCATTTTGTTTTTCTCCCTATCTAGGAAATAGCAGAATAAGTTGTTTCTAGGTAACCCTTATTTTATTCTTAGGGTCAGTGTTTCTGACTCTGTGCTAAGGGCTCTTGGACTTCGTGGTGCCGAGGACAGGGCTTTGGAATCAGACCCAGCTGGACTCAAATCTTTATTCCTTCCTAGCTGCGTGATCTCTCCAGCGTGTCATTTTGCCTCTCTGAGCCGATTTTCCTCCTTGTTAATGAAGGATAACAATCACTGCTTTGTAGGGTTGTTGTGAGCATTAAAATGAGAGAGTGTCTGCTAAGCACTTAGTACGGGCCTGGCACAAAATAAGTGTGCAGTAAACGTTAGCTATTATTAGCAAGAGCTGCAGAGTGTAAAGGATGCCTGGTTTCAATCCTCTGTTCCAAGCTTAGTAGCCGATTAACATTTAGCAAATTACTTACTTTCACAGAGGATTGGCTTCCTTTTCTGTAAAAATGAAATTTAATATCCACTTATCCACATGGTTGTTCTAAGGATTAAATGAGATAAAATTGTTAATGATGCTGCAGAACATGGTCTTCCCCTCTTCCATCTGCCGTTCACTCACAAACGTATTTTAACATCTTATGCTCAGTCCTGGAGGGGCAGTGGAGAACAAGACAGACATGATCCCTTGCTCTCCTGGAGACAAATTAATTAATTAAATAAGCACAGATGGTCAAGTGCTATGGAGAAAACAAGCAGAAGTTACTAGAGAGAATAGTAGTTGTTTGAATCAAAGGAGCAGGGAGGACTTCTTTTAAGAGAGGACATCTAAACTGAGATCTACAGGATAAGAAGGTACTAGCAATGAGAAAGGCATTCAGCTAGAGGGAACAGCATGTAGAAAGGTCCTGACATGGGAAGAGCTTGGCGTGTTCAAAGAGTTAAAAGAAGCCTGATGTCCTGATTATGTTTTTTGAAGATTTTACTTACTTATTTGAGAGAGTGAGAGAGTGCGAGAGAGTACGCATGAGGGGGTGAGGCAAGGCATAGGAAGAAGCAGACCCCCCGCCGAGCAGGGGGCTGGATCCCAGGACCTGGAGATCATGACCTGAGCCAAAAGCAGATGTTTAACTGGCTGAGCCACCTGGCCATCCGTGTCCCTTTATTTAGAAAACTAAGGAAGAGCTGTTGACATCACCGATTATTCTAGAGAGGTGAAGGGAGTGAGGGCAGGTAAGGTGTTGGTCACAGTAAACGTCTCAAAACGAATTTCAGTGTTTTGATCAAGTTTCCAGCAGAAAACAAGTGGTCCACCCAGAAGAGTAATGAGATGCTAATTTATTGAAGGGATGACGTACAAAGCTTTGGTCCGGGTTTCGGGCTAATGGTTAAAGGAGACCAGGATGGGGAAGGGCAAGCAATCTGGGGCAAGCAACAGCAGGGACTTACGATCGCTCCCTCTTCTGATGAGGCTGAGGGAGGGCTGGTTACTGAGAGAGCAGCAGCTGCTTGGACACAGCTGTGGCCGTTGATGGAGGAGCACAGGTGTCACCAACCTGCAGCCCAGCACCAAGGAATCTGGTGGTGAGGACGCCTACCCAATGCTTCCTGCACCCTCTTGCTGGTGCTTCTTTTTGGCCAAACTTCCCTGGAAGCCAGAGGGGCAGGGAGCTGGGTTGATACAGATCAACCTTCCGGAGCATAGGGTGAGGCAGAGAGGGGAGGACTATAGATCTGGGCCATGGAGGCTATCACACAGCACCTAATATAGTACCCTGTAGGCTGAAGACTGCCCCCCCTTCCCGCAGATGTCCACTGCCTAACCCTGGAACCCATGACTGGATGTGTGTATGTGGCAAAAGGGACTTTGCAGATGTGATTAAGCTAAGGATTTCAAGATGGGAAGATTATTCTGGATTATTATCCACATGGGCCCCAAGTCATCAGAATGGTCTTTATAAGTAACGAGAGGGGCAGAGGTCAGAGCGAGCTGGGCATTTTTAACGACGTTTTTCTCTCAGGGATTCTCCCTTAGAACTTTCAGAAGGAACACAGCTCTGCTGACACCTTGATTTTAGCCCAGTGAGCCCTATTTTGGAGCTAGGAGAAAATAAATTTGTGTTGTTGTCGACACTACGTTTACGGTCCGTTTTTGCAGCAGGACAGAAGCAAACACAAGAAGCTCTTATTTCCATGGCATTTTTCAGTTGAGCAAGCAGGTTCACGAACATCACTGCCTTTTCATGCTCACAGCAACTCTTTGAGGAAGGAATTCTTTTTTTCAGTGTATGGAGGGGGAGAGTGAGGGTCAGAGCTGTGAAAAACCTTGCCCGGAGCCAGGAAAGGAGACAGCTGGAGATGGAACCCAGCTGTCTTGATGCCAAGGTCAGTGTTCTTTCACTGGACACCACACTGATTGAACCACTGTGGAGAAGTGGCCAAAAGATGCCAGGTTGCGAAGAGTTAATGGACAAGTAGGTAGTGGAAGAGGAAAGAGGGTAGAAGAGCTGTCTTTACTGGTCCTCCCGGACTCTGCCCCTCGATCTGAGCCCACCCGCTTCCATTTTAGGGCGTCAAGCCGAGCATCCCAGAGACTTAGGGCATTTTTTAAGAGATGAAGGGATAATAGGGTTCCTTCAACCAGAGAAGCTCTGTATCTATTTTTTTAAATAACTGACTTCTAGGTAAGAATTCCCTAAAACCCAACAAGTTCTTGGGGCTATACAGAAGCTTGAAAATTCTGGTAGGCACTCCGCGAATGGTTACCATAGAAGATAAGAAGCAACAGATACTCTGCAGTGATAGCTAATCAAAAAGGGAAGAACAGACTTCTTGGAGTCCCCCCCAGAGGCCTGGCCCTCCAGCTTCCGAGCAGAGGATGGCTATGAGAAGCAGCAGAATGTCATGCATATGACAGCATCTGGGCTGTTATTTGAGGTTTCAAGTGAATTATAAAAATTGGAGCTCTGTCACCCATGAAGCTTCAACACATTTGTGACGCCAGGGCGTTTCTGTTGCATTGGTAAAGGTCAAAATCAATAGAATTCTCCAATCGTCGCCTATTTTATAGGTCAGGTGTGCTGTTATTCCATAGATCGCTAGTGAGTTTCTCTGTGATCCTGAAGTATTTGCTTGACATAAAAATGACTTTAAGGTTTACTTACCGGTCCCTTGGCAAATGAAGGACTTTTCATATCTCTCATACCTTAAATATATCATCTGGAATGATTGCACATTGAGCCGTTTGCTTTGCCTGGAGTTGAGAACTGTGCTTGAGTTTCAGAGGGCTTCTCTTTGGGGGCTGGTGGGTGAAGAAGCTCTATTTTCCTGTCTGCTTCTCTCAAAATGCTGTTTCTCAGTGAAGTGAGCATGTCAGAGAGCTTTGTCCGCGCTGAGCTGGACTGGAGCCCTAGTTGCTGGGCCCTCATGCATCTCAGTACAGGCCCTTGTGTCAGGGGTAGGGTTGGGGTGGGGTTGTCTGTGGTGTTCCATTCCATACATTTTAGCAGAAACCATGGGAGGGAGGAATTTTCTCTGTTCTCACTGCCAGGAAAGCTCTGTTTCTCATGAGCACCTGATGTGTTTCCGAACAGATGGGCATTTGGAATTTTGTTATTCAACGATCAGATCTACCGAGTAACAGAACCATAGCTGTTTATTTGAAGTACGAGTGCATGGTCCCACTCTTGAGAAGCTGATTTTTCCAGAGTGAGGATCATTTCCTAAAGAAAAAGAAAAAAATCCCTCCTCCCTCCCTCTGGTGATTCTAATGAACAACCAGGGCTGAGAATCACCATTACTGCTGTTTGGCTTGCTTTGCTTTGGCCACTGGAAAGCTCAAAATCAAGTTCGGGGCATTTTGTAACAGCTAGTTAGGCCTTTGTGGTGTATAGTTCTGAGTGTGTTTCTGGTCTGGAGTTGATCTTGGTGACATGTTTGCATTCATCCTTCATCCTAATTTCTTTACCTATTTTTTTCCTATCACATTGTCATTATATATTTATTGGGGCTCTTTGTAAATGATCTTTGATAGGAGGCAGCAGAGGGATTGGTGGGTAGAGCAATGGTAGGAAGGTCAGGGCCCAACAGCTGTTTACAGTGGGTCTGTTCCCTGCCCTGGGATACTTCCACACATTAGACGCTGCAAAAGACACTGTAGCATCCAGTCCTGCTACAGAGATAATGGAGTACTTAGTCCTCTGTGATGCTATCATTAAAGCATTCCTATCGTTCTTCTACTTTTTAATTGAAGGGAGAAATATTAGCCATCTTTTAAAAACTGGAAAAAAAACGTTAATTTAAAATATCACTCCTGGTGGCGCCTGGGTGGCTCAGTGGGTTAAAGCCTCTGCCTTCGGCTCAGGTCATGATCCCAGGGTCCTGGGATCAAGCCCCACTTCTGGCTCTCTGCTCAGCAGGGAGCCTGCTTTCTCCTCTCTCTCTGCCTGCCTCTCTGTCTACTTGTGATCTCTGTCTGTCAAATAAATAAGTAAAATCTTTTAAAAAATAATAAAAAAAATAAAAAAATAAAATATCATTCCTAATTCTACCCCTGCCCAACATAATGAAAGCATTTATGCTTTTTTTTTTTTTTCCCAGAACACCAATTTGTCATCAGAGGGCTTTTCTTTCAACAAAATAAATAGGAATAGAAAATTCAACAAAGCAGTTATTTAAGAAAAATCAGCTCAGTGTTCAAGATGATCACAAGCCACATTTTCCACCTGTGAATCATGGAGACTGAACGATAGGCCATTCATTTTAGTGGCTTCCCACCGTGGTGCAGGCACCATGGTATCGAAACCCTCTAAGAACGGGCCTGTTGACCTCTTCACCTCTCACACCATTCACTACTAACCCCTCATCCTCACTTAACTCATAATGTACTTATTTCAGTTTCTAGAACATGCTCGTTCTTTTGTTTGTTTGTTTCTTTAAGATTTTATTTATTTATTTGACACAGAGAGAGAGAGAGACATCACAAGTAGGCAAAGAGGCAAACAGGGAGAGAGGAGGAAGCAGGCTCCCCGCTGAGCAGAGAGCCCGATGCGGGGCTCGATCCCAGGACCCTGAGATCATGACCTGAGCTGAAGGCAGAGGCCCAACCCACTGAACCACCCAGGTGCCCCTAGGACATGCTCTTTCTTGCCTCTGGGTCTTCACACATGCTGTTCCCTCTGTCAGAATCTTACTCTCTCCCTTCTGTCCGCATTCCCCTAGCTAACTCCCCCTGAATTATTTCCATGTTATAGCTTAGGTGTCGCTTCTAACTGGAGCTTCTCCTGGAGTTTCCAGACTTGTCTCTCTGCTGTAGCTATTTTCCGACTGGGCTCCTTCTCTCACTGAGGAGTGACTGCCCAGTTCATGTCTGTCTCCCCTTCTAGACTGTAGGCCTCTGGGACACTGACTTTGTCTGTCACCAGATTTCCAGCAGTGACCACAGTGGCTAACACAGAGTGAAGGACTCAGTAAATGGAATTGGCTGTTGTGATGATAAAGTGTCTGTGCCCGTGTTTGGAAGGCGCTTGCTAAATGTGGGTGATGCCTGATATGAGTCGCTTCTGGAGAAGGACATCCCCTAGTAGTCCAGTGAGAGAAGACTGGAACTAGGCATTACCTTTTCTGGCTCTTTAGATGCTCTGTTTGGGCTAATAGGACATGCAGCCATGGAGAGAAATCTGCTCATTCCAAACTAATTTTTACTTTTGGTTAACACTTGCTCTGTACAGGGAAAGGTCGTATTAGTTGAGAGCTTGAATGCTTCCATGCTGATTGCCTGTTTCTACAACTCGAAGGAGCTCCTGGAGCTTTGCCCTGTGCTTCAGTAATTTGGACATGAAGTGGATGGTACCTGAAATGTGGCAGTTGGGGGTACAGGCGCAGGGGTGGGTGTCTTGAAATGAAATGCCACATGCATGTACATGGCTTTTTTTTGGCCAATAAGATTTTGTCTCTTTTCCTGTAAGAACATGGTTCTGTACACTGGAAAGAGTTTTGAACCTGAACTCGAATTTGTTGCCTTTCTACTTCCTAATAATGTTACTTCGGGCAAGTTAGTGATCACTCTGGGCCTTTATTTTCTCATCTCTGACAAGCAGACAGTAACTTAAGCCTCATGGCCATCTGGGGAATGTTTATCAGGTACTTAAACAAGTGATGGATAAAGGCTTGTTAAATTCAAATGTCAAAAAAGATCTACGCCATTGGAATGAGTACGTATGAACTTTCTGGATTTTTTCTTTCTCAAAGTTTGTGGGTGAATTTAAAGATTTTTACTGTAACTATTAACATTACTTATTTACACAGTATCCTTCTGCAAGAAAAACCCAACAAAACAAAACAAAAAAATGTCATGTAACTTACCTTTTCAAATACAATTTATTTGTTTAATAAAGCAATAGCTGCCAGAAACTCTCCTTTTGCTCTGCTTTGATACAAATGCAAACTGGGAGTCTCCCTACAGAGCTCAGAGGGAAGAGAAGGCCTGCAAATCTTTCCAAATTAGCCCCTGAATAGCAACTGCATTCCTTTTTGAGTATAATCAGCTACTCTGCCTCCAGTCTTCTGATTATTTTACCAGGCCAGGGAAAGAGAGCTGACAAATAAGCCCAATTCTTCCTTGCCTTGGCACCACAGAATTCAAAGAAGAACAGAAAGCCCATTGAAGTCCTCCTCTGCTCTTTTGAAAAGCGTTCGATCTGTCTCCTGAGATGACAAGGTTGTGAACCTCAAGCGGGAAGGTGGTAGAGAAATGAGTGAAGAAACACCCATCCATCTCTGTTGTCATGGCTCGTCTGGCCTTGAGAGCGTGGCAGAGCAGGAAGCAGTGAGCTGTAAAGTGCAAACATGAGCTCCCACTTGCTGCTGCTGATGTAGCAACGCTCCTTAGGCTACCAGTGGCTTGGCCGATGCCCTCCCTCCTGCCTGTGCCTCCCAGTGTCTAAGCCAAGTCCTCGTTTGTCGGTGGCTATGAGGGCTCTGCCCTTTCCTTCTTGGAATGTCTTTTAGTCATTTTCTCTCTCAGTACCTAACAATTTTTTTTTTTTAAAGGATTGACTGATTGATTGAAGAGAGTGAGGGAGAGAATTTGTGCAAGCAGGGTGGAGGAGCCACAGGGGGAGTGGAAGAGAGAGAACTTCAAGCAGACTCCCCGCCGAGCGTGGAGCCTGATGTGGGCCTTAGTCTCACAAACTTGAGACCATGACCTGAGCTGAAGTCAAGAGTCGGACATCTAACCGACTGAGCCACCCCGGGGCCCCACTCAATACCTAACAACTTTTTGCGGATCTTAGCTGGGAACACATCACAGGCTCCTTTGGGACTTTGGTACAGTATAGAGACAGAGCTACGGGAAAATAAGGAAGTCAATGGGCTCTCAGGGAGCATCCTAACAACTGTGTTGGTGGTTTTCAAACTCTGGTTCAAGAGCCCCATAGGTGTTGTCTGGAGGAGTATCAAGAACTTTATAGAGAGGAAGTTGGTGGGAGATGGGTGTCAGAGAAAGGCTAACAGGAAAAGCTGTGGGCAATCTATCATTGCTTTGCCTAGAGATGTTCCGTTTTTGTTTGCATCTAACATTTGACACCAGCGTAAGATTTAAAGATACAAAGAAACAATTCTATGGCCAAAACTATTAGATGGGAGAGCATTTGCTCAGTTCTGTTTCATATCTATAGAAGGATGGGGATCTGTTCATTGTGAGTTATATTATTTTGTACCTGTTTTTGTTGCACAGATTCACTTTCTATCTCTTCGAATGGAATGTGATCTTGTGAAGACCAAAGTGTCTGTCTGTCTCTCTCTCTTTCTCTCTGTGTGTGTGTGTGTGTGTGTGTGTGTGTGTGTGTATATATATATATATATATATATATATATTCATCTCTCACTGAGCAAAGCTCTGTGTTCTTTACAGATGAATTGCTCTTAAACTTTTTTGAGTCATCTTTATAGAAAATCTGATCAAAGTTGTAGACCAGCTGCTATGAAAAAACACTGGTCCATAGTATGATTTCATATTCTTTCAAGGAATTTTGATGCCACTGGAACCCAGCCAGACAGTCAGAAATTAAGAATCCCTGTAGAAAAGTCTTCTTGATTGACTGCACAAACTACTGGGGTAAATGTACACTAAGGAAGCAGGGGGCTTTTTTTTTTTTTTTTTTTTTTCCTGATCATTGGAACTGCCCGGTTTTGGAATGGACTACTTCATGAGAAAATGAATTCCTGATTACTTTATATGTACAGATGTCTTGCTAGAGGGACAGGGTGGCATAGTGGGAAAAAACAGTGGACTTGGCATCAGCTAGAATCGGCTCCAGATCCTACTGTTGCCAATTACCACGTATGTTTCCTTATACAAATCACTTAACTCATCTGAGTCTTAGTTTCCTTATCTGTAAAATGAGAATAATGATATTGCCTATTTTGTAATGACCTCAGAGGGTTGTTGTGAGGACTTAATGAGATAATGCATGCAAATCACTTATTGTGGAATAGTGTACTCCATCAAAATGTCAGTTCCCTACAACTTACTGCAGAAAGGGCACCCGCACTGTGTGGGAGATTGAAATGGAGACTCTCTTGGGTCCCTCGTGATTCGGAGATCCCCTCTTCTGCCCTGTTTGGTTGAATAATCCAGGAACTATTATTTTCTTGCCTCGGATTTACTTTCAAACAGGTTTTGTGATGAGAATCTCGGGCAATGTTTGCTTTTCGCCTCAAAGGTCAGCTTTTTAAAAAAAGTCTTAAAAATATCCTCAGCTTCTTTGAAGAGATTTTATATCTTTATTTGAAAGTGGCTCTGCACGCCCCTTAGGAGGGTAAGGAGACTTTGACCAAAACTTCTGACATGTCGCACTCTGCAGCCGAATAGTCTAGGGAAACACACGTTTATGAGTAGATAGTGTAAGCTTAGAGTTTGCGATCTGTTTTGGCATCACACTTATAAATAATTCAACCAAGTAGAGTTCCAAACACTTGATCTTCAGAATGGATACCCTTTGACAGGCTTGTGGTAGCTCGTATCCAAAGATGGCATCTAAATGAACCATGCTTCCTTGTCCTTTGGCCCTCCCTTTGAACCTGGGCTGGCTTTTGGCCAATAGGGTGTGCTGGAAATGACACTGCATGGATTTCTAGGCTAGATCATATTCAGAAGCCTTGCGACTTCAGTCTGTGTCTCTTGGCATACTAATGCTGGGAGGAGCTGGATACCAGGTAGGAAGTCTGACTACCCCAGTTCCATTGTGCTTGAGGAAGCTCAAATATGGGAAGGCCACATGGAGGAAGGTATGTCTGAACAGATCCCCACTGCACCAGCCATCCCAGCTGAAGTGCCAGGCAGGAGTGAAAAAGTCTTTGCAGGACTCCAGCTGCCATCTGACTGCAAGTGCAGGAGAGACCCAGAGTAAGAAACCTTCACGTTAATCCACACCTTCAGTTAATCCACAGAACTGTGAGACAATATAGTAAATTGTCGTTTGGAGTCACTAGTTTAGGGTGTCTTTTCCTACAACAATAGGTCACTGAAAAGGATGTGCAAGTTGCGTATGTGTGGACAGACAGAGACACTGGTGAAGTGTATGCAGTTGCCCGCAGAGTATGTGGTGGGGTTTGTTGGAGGGCCTGTGCCTTCCTAGTGAGAGGGGCCATGTTGGTTTCCATTGATTCTGGCTGTTGAGCCTTAACCCTCCAATCAAGAGAATCACTTGAAATTGGTTTAAGACTACAGAGTGGCAAGAATAGAGCTTCTTTCTTTCCAATAGACTACTTGGCATCCAAGTTTATAATACCTTCTTTCTTACTCCTAAGACAAGTTCTCTCGAAACCTTTGTGCTATGGTTTTTCCAAATTGCTTGCCAGGGTGATCTCACACAACTGTTCAAACGAGAGCTGGCATAGTGGAGTCTGCGAGCAGACCACCTATTTTGTTGAATACAGTTTTACTATTTTTAGTAAATAATTTGACTGTTGCTGGTTTCCCACTGCACTGGCAGACTTGAGTAGTTGTGACAGATGGTTCGGTGTGCAAAGCCAAAAATATTTACTATTTGACCTTTACAGAAAAGTTCGCCAAGCCCTGGTAAAAGACCAGTGAGCTAACTGGTTGGTGACATTTTAGACTGTGTATAGTATTAGACTGGATCTGAGAATTGGACTTTATGATGAAGTGCTTCTGGCCTCATCTTTTCTTGGGACCACTAAGCAAGTAAATTCAGCTTCAGTCAACATCTATTGAAGACCTACTGTGCACTAGCTACCTACTATCTGGGTATGTGTCTTATATTATTCCATTACTGTGTGTAATCATTCTGCGAAGTGAGTACTTTGTCTTCACATTGTAGATAAGGAAATTTGAGACTTTGAGAGAAAAAAATGGTCTCGTCAAGATCATGTAGCTGCTAATAACATCCCTGAGCTATTATGGGAACCTAATCCACAGGTTCGGAATACTAGATTCTTTCTCTTGCGCCAGTGCTTTTCAAACTTTTACGTTATTTTTTGTACGTACGTGTATGTATGTATGTTTGTGTGAATGCAATTAAGTGTTTGGCAGCAGAACCTTCTTTTACTCAAAAAAATGCAATCCATGAACCCCATGTATGTAAAACAGATTAAAGAAGAAATTTTTTGATCAAAGTACTCTGTAATTATACCTTTCCTTCTTGCAACGTGCACATGCGCATGTGTGTGCTGTCCCCTCCCCTATGGTCCCCCACCCCAACTTCAGCCTGAACCTGAACATAGCGTTGATCTTCTCAGGACCTATAGCAAAAGATGGAAGGTCATGAGGCTTGGGCCTTCATTACTTGGTCTTTGTTTTTCCCATAGCACAGATACCTGATTGCTCTTTTGCCTCAATACTAGTGACTTTCAAGGCATTCCATAATATTGTCAAAATTAGTAAAAAAAAAAGTCCAAGGACTACTATTTCTGTTTCTGTGACTCCTTTAACCACTTCCATGCTTCAGATTTCCCTGTTCAAATCCAAAGTAATCCGGATGGTATCATTTGGTATTTTTTATCTTATTTTCATTTTAGCACATCTGTATGATGGAGCTTTATACATGAGTATTAACAATCACGTTTATAATGATATTTAGTAATATCAGAAAATATGATGTAATGCTGATAAAACTACAAGAACTCTGAATACATGATGATCTCAGTTTTCAAGATGGATTTGGGTTGGGTATGTATTAACCCACTCAGTCCTAGACAAATAAAATTGGAAAGACCTGTGCTGAGATGTTGATGGTCATCCCTGGGCGGAGGTGTTCTGTGTGAATGTTACTGTCTGCCTTAGACCTTTGTGTATTGTCCCTTCTCTTGAAAGCTATAGAAGGATCAATTTGCCAAATAAAGTATCCATATGTACTGTATTGTGATACTTTCTGATGACGTTTCAAACATTTGGGAAGAAATGGCTGGCCTGGAAGAATCCAGGCATGGTTCTTGAATTCTTTCTGAGCGTCCCACTGTCCTTTCGTTCCCTGTCTGTCTGCATTTGTGTGCCTCTTTATTTACAGTGATGTTAAAGAAAGGGTACAAAAAGCTCAGGATCTTCTATTAGGCATGTTTAAAGATCTATCTTGACTTGCAGTAAACCTGTTTGTCTCTCAAACAGAAGAAGCACAGATGTTAATTGGCGTTGTAGGTTTTAAATGTCGCCATCAGTGTGTTCCTTTAGATGTAAACAGAATCCATGCGTAATGCAGAATCCATGCAGAATACACATGAGATTTTATTTAGGCAGATAAATGGCTCAAGAAATTTAAAGACTTAAGGTGTCGTGAAAGATAACATGTGGCATGCTGTACTGCTTCGGACTCAAAGTTCCCTGCATCCTAACATGTATTGACTCTGGGGGTAGGTTTTTAAACATTAAAATTTTTAGGAAAACATAAAAAAACCATATCCCATTACGGCAGAGTGTTCTATATTAATGCCACTCTCGAATTCAAAAAGCTCAGTGTCACATTATGTAAACATCTCTGTATCAGTTAGATTGTAAGTGACAGCACATTTTATAAGGTCTAAGGAAGCTTACATAAGAACAGATATTTTCCCAATACAATCAAATGCCACTTTGAATAAGGGGCACGCTAGAAGAGATGCAAGGGATATGTGTAACGTGTGCTAAATTCGTGATTGCCTTGGGCACTACTAAAGCCACCCTGGGTAATTTCACTTGACAGCCAAAAAAGAGGAGCTAAAGAAATGTGGCAGTTTGACCTCCTGTGTCTATTCACAAACTCCCATGGTGACCTCATTAATCTTGGGGAGGAGAAGCACTCAAAGCTTGGCTGCGTAACGCCAGAATGACTGCTCGCAGAAAGCAAAATCCAGTCCATCTGCCACTGGTTTTCTTTATGCTGGTGTTTGGCAACTTTATAGAGGGGTGTGCCAAGGTGTGTGGGGTCACTTTTGGGGGCGGGGAGGAATGTGGATGGGACACTGGATGGAGTAGCCCGTGCCTGCTGTGCCTGCCTGCCACGGGAACCCAGACTCCAGCCCTTCCAGATCTTTGCTGCTACTGGTTCTCACCACGCTGCCAGCAGGAATGGGGGAGAGAAGAACAGAGGCCACCATTGGGCCTGCCACCAGAGGCAGCGGGTGGCCGTGTCATCGTTTGCATACTTTAGGACACATGCCAGCAGAGGCTAACCTCTGGCCTTGATCTTAGTACGCCAGGCAACCTGTTGGACTGATGAGCTTTGCTTGCCTTGACTAACGTGTTTTCTTCAACTGACCTATTGATTCGCGGCCGGGGAGTCTCAACGACTTGAGACTTAGATTCAACAAATCTAAAACAAATTCAGGCGACATGCTTTCTGCCAGGCATCGGTTCGATCACTGTGGCACTTTTATCTCATTTGATTCTCATAATATTTTGGAGGTAATGTTACTATTCCCATTTTTAAATGATTAAACCAAGGCCTTTTCTACTAATCCATGCTGTGGCTCTCCTTACTTTAGGGGAAATTAATATTAGGGAGAATATTAATTAATAATGACTATTAACTTTGGGGGAGATATTAACACCTTTATTAAAAATTATGTCATGTGAGGGGCCGCCTGGGTGGCTCAGTGGGTTAAAGCCTCTGCCTTTGGCTCAGGTCATGGTCCCAGGGTCCTGGGATTGAGTCCCGCATTGGGCTCTCTGCTCAGCAGGGAGCCTGCTTCCTCCTCTCTCTCTGCCTGCCTCTCTGCCTGCTTGTGATCTCTGTCTGTCAGATAAATAAATGAAATCTTTAAAAAAAATTATGTCATGTGAGATAAAAATGATAAAGCTATAGTCTTTTAAAAGATACTTAGTATTGCTAAACATTTTTAATTAGGCATCAACAGTTTTAACAAGGACACATTTCGGTGGTGAAGTGGTGTGAAGGCAGAGAAGTTGGGGTGGTGGGCATTGGGATATGATGAGCTTACACGTGGGCATTGGGATATGATGAGTAACACTGGGCATTGGGATATGATGAGCTTACACGTGTCAAGGCCTGTCCTGAATATTGTGGCAGACATCATGAATCAGATGGGTGATAGTAGAACCAGGAGCATGCTTTGTCATGGATGCCAAAGAAAGAGGAAACTTCAAGATGGCGCAAAGGTCCAACACGGTGTGCCTAGAAGAAAGGTCCAGAGTGGTAAAGTCTGAGAAGGGCCACAGGACTTGGCATTTTGGAGAACAGTGCTGGCCGTACCAAGAGCCCTTTCTATGAAATGAAGAGGGCAAGAAGCAGATATTATAGACTGAAGGGTGAGTAGGAAATGAAGGAAGAGAAGACTGCTGGTGAATAGCTGGGTACTTCCAATTGTTTCTGTTGTGACATAGAAAAGAATGTGGTTTCTAGAGGACGTGTCCTTAAGGGAGGTGCATTTTGTGCAACTGTAAAGCAACAGACTCTAGCAAAGCTATAGTTGGAAAGGAAAGGGCTCGTATGGAGAGAATGGTCTGAGATATGGGAGTGAACTTGAGATTCAGTGTCCAAGAGGTGGTAGGAGGAGACGTGGGCCAGGGCACACAAGGGAAGGTTTGCTTTTGACCTGGATGAGGGAACTCCCAAACCTTATTCTTGAGGGAAGGAAACTATGAAAGAAGTGATTTGTGGATGTTTATGTTGGACATGTGAAAAATTAAGGAAATCATAGCCAAAAGTGCCAACTGTGTTAATGAAACGGGGGGACGGGAGGGGGTGGTGAGACAAACATTGAAATGGGAAGGAGTAGGGTTGAGTAGGTCAATGGGGGGCGGGAATAGAGTATGGACTGATGAGAAGTGCACAGAGATGTTGTTGAGACTCCAGCAAAGATTGGAGATCATGAATTTGTAACGATGCTAACTGCCTGGTATGCACGACTTTCTCTTGTTGGGGAGATCAGAAAGGTAGATTGTAATATTAGACCAGGGCTTGCAATTTGGGATTGTGGCAGAAGGAAGTGGTGGAAAGAAGCTGAGAGGGCTGGAGGGCCAGTAGATTGGATTTGTAACCATCGGACCCAAGCAGCTTAGGGAAGGGAGACAGAAGTCTGGTAGACTGCAGGACTCTCAGCGGAGGAAGTCAGGACTTGAGGTAGAAAAGGAGGTGGAAAACCACACTCGAAAATCATCCTGAATAGATCGTAACTGTGGAAGAGTAATTAGAAGACATAAAAAGGGATAGAGCTTGAAGGCAAGCATTTCAGGAGACCAGAGGCTTTTCTGTAAGTATTTCAGGAATAACTATCAGGACACTGGGTCAGTAAACAACAGGGCCAGATGCCCTGTATTCCAGTATTGAGACATGAAGAGGAGTTGGAGGAATAACCAGTCTTCACTTGAGAGCCTTCAGGGAGAGCAGTGTCCTCAGAAAATAGTTACATTTCAATAATGGTACGAGTTGGGGCGCCTGGGTGGCTCAGTGGGTTAAGCCGCTGCCTTCAGCTCAGGTCATGATCTCAGGGTCCTGGGATCGAGTCCCGCATTGAGCTCTCTGCTCGGCAGGGAGCCTGCTTCCCTCTCTCTCTCTCTCTCTGGCTGCCTCTCCATCTACTTGTGATTTTTCTCTGTCAAATTAATAAATAAAATCTTAAAAAAAAAATAATGGTACGAGTTGAAGGAGCATTCTGTCAGAGGTTCAGGAAACAGGTGAATTCGTCTACCATTGTCTAAAAGATCCAGAGCACAAAACGAGAAAGTTTATGGGAGCTTGAGGCAGGGAGATGTGAAGAAGGGTCATGACCAAAGATGACAGGTATGGAATGGAGGACTCACCGAGATTTGCCGGTGGTGCATCAGGCCAGTGGGGAAGTTCATGGAGTTTCTTTACAACCTTGTAAGTTGTAGAGAAGTGAGTCATGCGTGAGAGCTCTTGGGGTCTAAAGCTTAAATTTAGATAAGGACCCCGAACTCCAGGATAGGGTACTTGTCAATATTTCTTAGCAGGCTGATGGTATGCTTGGTTACAGCTTCCTCTTTGACTAGCGAAATCTTAAAGACATTATTTATTCATTATTACTTTATCTTCTGGTTGCTTTTGATATTTATTTGTGCCCCTGTCTTATTTCAAGGAAGATTTAAGGTAGGTATTTAGTACTGTGCGGTCCCTGGTATGAAGCATTAAGGGAATTGACTGGGGATGTATCATGAGTTAATTTGGGAAAGATTTCGAGAGGGTTGAACTGGCCTTCTTCCTAACCAGTTAATGGATATTCCGTAGCCTGGAAACATCCCCATAAGATTGTAAGGAGAATGTAGTATCCAAATTATTCAGTTTGCAACAGTCATTTAAAACTGTCTTCCAGGGAAAATTTATTGAAAATGATGTTTAGGGAATTATGTGTAGAGCTCATTGATTACTGCTTTCCTACTAAGTGGCAGAGCCGTGTGTACCAGATGGTCTTTTGTGGGTTCACTCATGTCACCATGGACATAAGAGCCCAGCCCATCAGGGAAAAAAATGTGGGTTGTTTTTCCCCCATGGATCTAAGCCAAAAATGTTTAAAAGCAAGAGAAGTGTTTAGAAAGTCTTCAGAAGTTTTTACTACCTGACTGCGGTGTAGGTGGTAGAAGTTTAACTTCTTTTTTCCTGAAGATGAAAAATAAGACATATTCATTGTAAATATTTAAAAGCAAAGAATACAGAAAAGCAAAAAAGAAAAATCACTTTTAATCATATCAGTTGCAGCCATCCATTGTTAACATTTTGATACATAGTAGTCAATCATCTTTATGCCTTTTAGAAAAAAAAAATGTGAGCATGGCAACACAATTCTTATTTTTTCCTGGTTGTTTTTCGAACATGATAAAATGTCATTAATACTCTTCCACAATATGATATTCAATATCATATTCCGTTGATGTACTGTATTTACTTAACTAGTCTTCTCATGCTATTTTCTGGGGTTTTTTGCCATCTTTTTAGAATTACAAATCATGCTGGTATGAACATCGTTGAGAAGAAGTTAATCTTGCACACATTCATGATCACTTAAAAAAATTCTTAGAAATATAATGGCGCGATCAAAGTGTCTTTCTCTCTTTTTCTTCCTGCCTTCCTGTTGGCTTTTCTTTCTTTTTCTCTTAAAATTTACACTTGAGGGGCACCTGGGTGGCTCAGTGGGTTAAAACCTCTGCCTCAGCTCAGGTCATGATCCGAGGGTCCTGGGCTCGAGCCCCACATCGGGCTCTCTGCTCAGCGGGGAGCCTGCTTTCTCCTCTCTATCTGCCTGCCTCCCTGCCTCCTTGTGATTTTTGTCTGTCAAATAAATAAATAAATCTTAAAAAAATACTTTAAATCCCATTACAATGTCTTCTTTGATCTATGAATTATTTAGTTTGCTATTTCCATTTCCAAACACACAGCCTAGTAGGTCTCTCTTGCCACCTTCCTTCTCTCCCTCCCAGTCCTTTGTGGCCACTTGTCATTTGATCTTAGGATTTTGGAAAAAGCTTATGTTCTTTTTAGAAACGTATCTTTGGACTTTTTGAGAACGTCTTTATGGCCAGTATGTGATCAGATTTCCTTAATGTCCTACATGTGCTTGAAAAGAATGTATATTCTCTAATCATTGAGTGCAGGGTTCCTTATGGTTCAGTTAGATCAAGCTTGTTAATTATGTAGTTCAAATCTTCTATGACTATATTAATTTTTTGCCTGATTGATTTGTCACTTTCTGAGAGACGTTTGATAAAACTCTTCCGCTCTAATTGTGGATTGATTTTTTTCCTTGTAAGTATGCAATTTTTGTGTCATTTATTTTTATATTACATTGATATATTTTATAAGTAATCATTATATAATCAACCTCTTTATTTCTAATGAAACTAATAAAAAATAAAATCTTAAACACTTACCTTTTAGAAATATTACACTATGTAAGGGATGGAGGCATAATCTTTACTTCATAGTTTAGTTTTTTTTTTAACTTATAAAAGCAATCCTTGGTCATTGTGGGAATTAGAATTGTTATTGACTTCTTTTATCAGTGCATATATTTTAATTACAACCCCATCACCCAGTCATAATCACTGTCAAGATTGTACCATACAGTCTTCCACTCTTCTCTATACATTTTTTTTCTAGTTGAGTTCATATATAAAACATAATATTATATCTTGATTTATTTAAACATCACTTTGCCATAAACGTTTTCTCAAGTTATTATAGCCTCTTTTTGGACGTCTTATTTCCATATACTTAACCACCAAAGGCTATAAAATGGACTTTGGGATACAATCGAATATACCTAAAGTAGTGAATAGAACAGAACCAAATGGTGAAGTACAGAAATGAAAGACTATGACTTGAACATTCATCACATTTAGATACCACAGTTTGGAAAATTTGAATTCTAGAACTTGAATGATAGTTGTAGTCTTTGAGGAAAACTTCATTGCAAACATGGAACTTAAGCTTAGCATTATTCTCTTCCTCGATGCTGTTACCTCCATTTTAAAACAAAATTATTTATTTATTTGAAACATAGAGAGAGAGATCAGAAGTAGGCAGAGAGGCAGGCAGAGAGAGAGGGGGAAGCAGGCTCCCCACTGAGCAGAGAGCCTGATGCAGGGCTCTATCCCAGGACCCTGAGATCATATCTTGAGTCAAAGGCAGAGGCTTAACCCACTGAGCCACCCAGGAGCCCCAAGTCACCTCCATTTAATGAAGGTGTGACAGCAGACAAGAAGCAGACTTGTAATACAGAATTGGTGATGGAAGGTGGAGCAGGCATCAGAAAGGTAAAGGAAAACCCATGAGCTTCACTCTAGAGAGAGGAGAAGATATAATCTACTAATCAGGATGGCACAAAATTCTGGAGGACCTAGATTGTCAGGACAGTTGCTACTCTGTGCAAAAGACAGATGCTTTTGGCTGTGCGGTTGCCACATTAAGAAGAGGAAAAGGAAGTTTTTATGGCTCTATTGGTCATGCTGTCCTAACTACAAATCTCTGCTGAGAAGGGAAGGACAGAGCAGAACCACTTTAAGAAAGGGAAGTAAAAACCATTAAGCTGATTCTACCAGTGACTTTGTAATTCTAATTAAGTAAAAACCAGCACATTTTATCCTTCTTACAAAGCTTTGAGAAAGTATTGTAATTATTCCGGTATTAAATAGGAAGTAACCAATGCTTAAGGAGGTTGATTGAGTGATTGTCTATGTCCATTAGCAGATTCTAGGGCACCTAGTTTGATGACTTTTCCATCACTCTGCACTGCTTCTCCAGGCTAAATATGATCCTTTTTAATGATGGTAACCCTGGTTGCTAGTCTTTTTATTCCACAACTTTCAGGCCCTTAAGGTGTTAGTTTTTCCTAGAAAAAGTCTGCAGTTCTAAATATTGGGAGGAAAAACCCCATAAACATCCCCAGAGAAGCCCAGGCTGACTGTTGTTTTAAAATTAACCTCTTTTTCTAGACTGGATTCTTGTAGGATTTTACAGGCGCACGCAATTGTACATACTCCGTATTTATCTAGGTATGCCTCTCTTTTCACTGGTTTTGCCTGGAACTCGAGGAACCCATTTTATTAATATGCTCAGGTTTTTCTCCAGCTCAGGAAAGTTATCTTCAGTTATATTTTTAGCCATTATGTGTCTTCAGTTATTCTGGTTTCTTTCTTAGGAATGCCTATGATGCCTATCTATTATCCTTTATCTCTTCTTTGCCCTGTTTTGGTCTTTGACTATTACATTCCAGAGGAATGTGAGTATTTGCTTTAATTTTCTGGGGTATTAGTTTGCCTCTCTACTTAATGTATCTCTCTTGACCTCCCTTGCCTCTACTTATACCCATTTCAGTAAATGGAACTTTCATCCATCCAGTAGCTCAAGCCAGGAATGCTCTGCCTCTGAATACCTACAGATAATTCATCACAGTCTTTTCGATCAAACATCCAAAGTGTGTGTTGAATTATTTCATTTCACAAAGGAAAATACTGGCTAAGGCAAGGCTGGAATCCAGGTCTTCTGGAACGTATAGGATGGAAAGATAGCCTGCTTTATTTCCTGGCTTCGCCACTCTTTGCCTGTGAGACCATGGGCAAATTATTTTTCTGAGCTCCCATTTACTTCTTTATAAGAAGTTAAAATAGCCACATTTCAGAATTTTCTTTAAAAGTTGTATAATTCCATGTGTATGAAATGTCCAGAATCGGCAAATCCAACAGAAAGTGTATTAGTGACAGCTAGAGAGGGGAGGCTATTGGGAGGGGGTGGAAATGGGGAATGGGGTTAACTGCTAAAGGGTCTGGGATTTCTTTTTTTAGGGGGGGTCTGGGATTTCTTTGGAGGTTGATAAAAGTATTCTAAAAGTGGTTATAGTGATGGTTGGATAATTCTGTGACTATATTAACAACCACTGAATTCTTCACTTTAAAGTGTGAGTTATATGGTTAATGAAGTATATTGTAACAAAGCTGTTTAAAAAGTTAAAAAAATAGTAAATAAAGGAAAGTTTCTGAGGTGACAGTAGAGCCCCTTGGGCTGCCAAAACCCAGTCCAGCTTTTTTGCCTGCTTGAGTTTGGCTATCTGGGTCTTTGATTCAAAAAAAGCCCCATATGTACATAGTCCTGGGCCTGAACAAAGTCTCCTTGGCTGCATTATGGTGGCTATGGTAGAAGGGTTGCCTCCCTTTAGAAACTACTTCTGGGAAATTTCTACCCCTTTATGGATTTTAGTAGTTGCTTTTCACAGGGTCCTAAGGTAAGCACAGTGCAAAAATAATTTGTCACCTGGGGCTTCCTAGCAGATGGGAGCAAGTGGCCTCCCATGGTCTCCACCTGGGGCTTCATAGCAGATGGGAGCAAGTGGCCTCCCATGGTCTCCATCTGAGAGACACCTCAGGCCGCAATTTTCTAAGGGATTTGATCTTCTTGTCTTCACTGCCAACTTCCCTGGCCTCACAGTGCTAGTAATTGCAATGCGCAATTACTTGAGACATGTGGTAGAATTGTTGACGTTTGATAGAACTGAGGGCATACCTTGTAAGGAGTTCAATTTGCTTAGCTCCTCTAAGATCCTCCAAAGTAGAGTTCCTCAGTACAGCTTTACTAGAGATGTTTGACACAATCTGGAAGATTTAAGAGTTGGAGACACCACCTTGGGCTTCCATTTGTAAGGGGTTACATTGTTTGGTCTCCACAGAAAAACACTACCAGGGGGCTGGAAAGAAATGACACAACTTGGGCCTTGATTTTGTAAGGAGTTCACAATCTATTTTTCTCTTCTTGAAACCATCCTGTATCAACACAGCACAAAGTGAAGTCACCTGACACAGATTTCCTGAAGACATCCCTTATGATTGAAAGGAAGCTGACATGTGAAAACATCCAGTAGGTCTGAGAAACCAACCCACATCATGATGTCCCATTTATAGGATTACTTCAAAGGTGAAGTGAGATACAATGTAATTATAGTCCCTAGCCCATAGTAGTCTCTGAAAGAATGCTAGTTCCTTCATTCCTACATCTGAACCCGTATTAGCACTTTCATTCTTACAACCAAATGGCCACTCTGTGTGTGTGTGTGTAGCTATATACATATGGATAAGGAAGCTGACATGTGAAAACATCCAGTAGGTCTGAGAAACCAACCCACATCATGATGTCCCATTTATAGGATTACTTCAAAGGTGAAGTGAGATACAATGTAATTATAGTCCCTAGCCCATAGTAGTCTCTGAAAGAATGCTAGTTCCTTCATTCCTACATCTGAACCCGTATTAGCACTTTCATTCTTACAACCAAATGGCCACTCTGTGTGTGTGTGTGTAGCTATATACATATGGATA